>NC_092049.1:51467880-51769185 GCF_003086295.3 Arachis hypogaea
TCCACACCAAACTTATAAGGTTTGCTTGTCCTCGAGCAAAAGAAGATAGAAGGAAGTAGAAGGAGAAGTGGAGGAGAAGGAGGTGTGTGAATGGGTGGGATGGGTGGGGAATGGTTTGAATTGGAATGGTGAAGTAGGTGGGGATCCTGTGGGATCCACAAATCCTGAGGGGTCAAGAACTTAGCATCCCTGCTCCATTGAGGCATGCAAAATGCCCTTAGTGTGCAATCCTTGCGTTTAACGCCAGACTGCTGCTTGTTTCTGGCGTTAAACGCCAGCTTTTCCCCTTTCTTGGTGTTGAACGCCAACTTGGTGCTTGTTTTTGGCGTTTAACGCCAGCTTGATGCTTCTTTCTGGCTTTAAACGCCAGTCTGATGCTTCTTACTGGCGTTTAAACGCCAGTAAGCTCTTCCTCCAGGGTGAGCTATTTTTAATGCTGTTTTTCATTCTGTTGTTGATTTTTCAGTAGTTTTTGCGACTTCACATGATCATCAATCTACAGAAAACATAAAATAATAATGCAAACTAAATAGATATAGTTAAATAACATTGGGTTGCCTCCCAACAAGCACTTCTTTATTGTCAATAGCTTGACAGTGAGCTCACAGATAATCAGAGCAGGGTTAGGGCCTCTCAACACCAAACTTAGAGTTTGGTTGTGGCCTCCCAACACCAAACTTAGAGTTTGAATGTGGGGGTTTTGTTTGACTCTGTATTGAGAGAAGTTTTTCATGCTTCCTCTCCATGGTTACAGAAGGAGAACCTTGTGTCTTGTAGTTTGCAATGTCTGCAAACCACAGAGCTTCCTGAATAGCAAACAATTGCTCATCCGAAAAGGTTTCAGAGATCTCAGTAGGAGGGAGGGATGCTCCTGCTACTGGTTCTATCCGGGACAGGTGATCAGCTACTTGATTCTCTGTCCCTTTTCTGTCTCTTATTTCTTTATCAAACTCTTGCAGAAGCAGCATCCATCTTATGAGCCTGGGCTTTGAATCCTGCTTTGTGAGTAGATATTTAAGAGCAGCATGGTCAGTGTACACAATCACTTTTGATCCTACTAAGTATGATCTAAACTTGTCAATGGCATAAACCACTGCAAGCAGCTCTTTTTCTGTGGTTGTGTAATTTTTCTGGGCATCATTTAAAACACGACTAGCATAATAAATGACATGCAGAAGCTTGTTATGCCTCTGTCCCAATACTGCACCAATGGCATGGTCACTAGCATCACACATTAGTTCCAAAGGTAATGTCCAATCTGGTGCAGAAATAACTGGTGCTGTGACCAGCTTAGCTTTTAGAGTTTCAAACGCCTGCAGACACTCTGTGTCAAACACAAATGGCGTGTCAGCAGCTAGCAGATTGCTTAGAGGTTTTACAATTTTTGAGAAATCCTTTATAAACCTCCTATAGAATACTACATGCCCCAGAAAGCTTCTGATTGCCTTAACATTGGCAGGTGGTGGTAATTTTTCAATTACCTCTATCTTAGCTTGATCCAACTCTATTCCCTTGTTCGAAATCATGTGCCCAAGGACAATCCCTTCAGTCACCATAAAGTGACATTTTTCCCAGTTTAAAACTAGGTTAGTCTCTTAGCATCTTTTCAGAACTAGTGTCAGGTGATCAAGACAGGAGCTGAATGAGTCTCCATATACTGTGAAGTCATCCATGAAGACTTCCAGAAACTTTTCCACCATATCAGAGAAAATAGAGAGCATGCATCTCTGAAAGGTTACAGGTGCATTACACAGCCCAAAGGGCATCCTTCTGTAGGCAAATACTCCAGATGGACATGTGAATGCTATTTTCTCTTGATCCTGGGGATCTACTGCAATTTGGTTGTAGCCTGAATAGCCATCCAAAAAGCGGTAGTATTCATGACCTGCTAGTCTTTCTAGCATCTGGTCTATGAATGGTAAAGGGAAGTGATCCTTCCTGGTGGCTGTATTGAGCCTTCTGTAGTCAATACACATACGCCACTCTGTAACTGTTCTTGTAGGAACCAGTTCATTTTTTTCATTATGAACCACTGTCATACCTCCCTTCTTAGGGACAACATGGACAGGACTCACCCAGGGGCTATCAAAAATAGGATAAATAATCCCAGCCTCTAGTAACTTAGTGACCTCTTTCTGCACCACCTCCTTCATGGCGGGATTTAGCTGCCTCTGTGGTTGAACCATTGGCTTAGCATCATCCTCCAATAGAATCTTGTGCATGCATCTAGCTGGGCTAATGCCCTTAAGATCACTTATGGACCACCCAAGAGCTGTCTTGTGTGTCCTTAGTACCTGAATTAGTGCTTTATCTTCCTGTGGCTATAAAGCAGAGCTTATGATTACAGGAAAAGTATCACCTTCTCCCAGAAATGCATATTTTAGGGATGGTGGTAGTGGTTTGAGCTCGGGTTTAGGAGGTTTCTCCTCTTCCTGAGGAGTTTTTAGAGGTTCTTTTATTTCCTCTGGTTCCTCCAAATCAGGCTGAACATCTTTAAAAATGTCCTCTAGCTCTGATTCGAGACTCTCAGTCAATTTAACCTCTTCCACCAGGGAGTCAATAATATCAACACTCAGGCAGTCTTCTGATGTGTCTGGATGTTGCATAGCTTTGACAACATTCAACTTAAACTCATCCTCATTGACTCTCAGGGTTATCTCCCCTTTTTGGACGTCAATGAGGGTTCGTCTAGTTGCTAGGAATGGTCTTCCTAGAATGAGAGTTGCACTCTTGTGCTCCTCTATTTCCAGCACTACAAAGTCAGTAGGAAAGGCAAATGGCCCAACCTTGACAATCATGTCCTCAATTATGCCTGATGGGTATTTATTGGAGCCATCAGCAAGTTGAAGACAGATCTGGGTTGGTTTGACCTCTTCAGTCAAGCCAAGCTTTCTGATAGTGGATGCAGAGATTAGGTTGATGCTTGCCCCAAGATCACATAAAGCTGTCTTGGTGCAATTACCCTCTAATATGCATGGTATCATGAAGCTCCCGGGATCTTTAAGCTTTTCTGGGAAGCTTTTCAGAATGACTGCACTGTATTCTTCAGTGAGGAGAACTCTTTCAGTTTCTCTCCAATCCTTCTTATGACTCAAGATATCTTTCATGAACTTGGCTTAAGAGGGTATTTGCTCAAGTGCCTCTGCAAACGAAATCTTTATTTCAAGAGTCTTGAGATAGTCTGCAAAGCGAGCAAATTGCGTATCCTGCTCCTTCTGGCGGAGTTTTTGAGGATAAGGTATCTTGGCTTTGTATTCCTCAACCTTAGTTGCTGTAGATTTATTTCCTACAGAGATAGTTGGAGAAGCCTTTTTAGAGGGGTTGCTATCAGCACTTGTGTGTCTGATCCCTCACTGGCATTTGGATGTCAGGGTTAGAAGCTTGATTGGTGTTAGACGCCAGCTTCTTACCTGTTTCTGGTGTTTGAATGCCAGAGCTGAGCTTCCATTGGGCGTTTAACGTCAGCTCCTTGGCTATTTCTGGCGTTTGAACGCCAGAATTATTCCTCTCTGGGCTCTTACTGTCCTCAGAGGGATTTTGGATGATATTTTGCTCATCCTCTGTCAGTTGTCCTTTCTTGGCTTTCTGCTGCTCTGAAGTGTGGTATTTAATATTTTTCCACTTCTTAATTAAACTGCCTGGCACTCTTCTGTTATCTGCTTTGATAACTGCTATTTTGTCTGATTCAATTGTGCCTCCATATTTTTATTAGCATTTTTAGTGTCTTGCAGCATCTCCTTGAATTCTGCTAGCTGTTTTGTTAGAAAGCACAATTGTTGATTGAGTTCAGCAACTTGTTCTGGAGGACCAAGTTCAGTAGACACTGCTTTGGCTTTTTCTTTTATGGAGGACCCACTACTTATGTACAGATGCTGATTTCTAGCAACTATATCAATAAGCTCTTGAGCCTCTTCAATAGTTTTCCTCATGTGTATAGATCCACCAGCTTAGTGGTCTAGGGACATCTGTAGGGGTTTTCATAAAAAAACCAAAATGTGGTTAACCGGTTAAAAAACCATAACCACATTTTGGTTAACCAGTTTAATAAAACAATTTTAAAAACCATATCCATATTTTTTAGAATTGGTTAACCAAAACCAAATTAGAAAAAACCGGTTTTTAACCGGTTAACCAAAACCAAAACCAAATTAAAATCAAAACCTAATTTCAAAACCAAATTACATACTCTCTCTTTCTCCCCCTTCCTCTCCCTTTCTCTCTCCCCCCTCTCCCCCTTCCTCTCTCTTTCTCTCTCCCTCCCTTCTTTCTCTCTATCTCTCTCACTCTCTCCTCCTATCTCTCTTTTTCCCTACTCTTCCTCCTCTCTCTCTCTCTCTCTCTCTCTCATTTTCCCCTTTCTCCTCCTCCTCTTTATCCTCTCCTTTTCTCTCTCCCCATCCTCTCTCTCTCTCTCTCTCTCTCTCTCTCTCTCTCTCTCTCTCTATTCTCTGTCCCCTTCTCTCTCTTCTTTTCTTCCCTATTTCTCTCTCTTCTCCCTCTCTCTTCCCTTTTCTTCCCCCTCTCTCCCTTCTCTCTCTCATTCATTTTTCTCTTTATCTCCTCTCTCCTTTCCTTCTCTCTCTCCGCTTCTCTCTCTCTCCCTCTTTCTCCCCCTTCTCTCTCTCTTTCTCTCTCTCTCTCTCTCTCTCTCTCTCTCTCTCTCCTCCTCTCTCTCCCACATCTCTCTCTTTCCCTTTCTTCCTCTCTCTCCCCTCTTTCTCCTCTCTCTCTCCCTTCCCCCTCTCTCTCTTTCTCTCTTTCTCTCTCTCTTTCTTTCTCTCTCTCTCTCTCCCTTGTCTCTCTATCCTTCTCTCCCTCTTTCTCCCCTTCCTTCTTTCTCTCTCTCCCTCTCTCTTTCTCTCCTTCTCTCTCTATCTCTCTCTCCTTCTCTTTGCTCTCTCACTTCCTCTCTCTCATTGCCCTCTTTCTCCCCTCTCTTCTCTATCTTTTTCTCTCTCCTCCCCTTCCTCTCTCTAATCATCTCTCTCCTCTCTTCTCCTTCTCTCTCTCCTTTCTCCTCTATTTTCCATTCTCTCTCTTTCTCTCTTTCTCTCTTTTTTTTTCTTTTCTCTCTTTCTCTCTCTTGCTCATCTCTCTTTCCTTTTCTTCGTTCTCTCTCTCCTCCTCTTCCTCTCTTCCTTTTCTCTCCTTCTCCTCTTTCTTTTCTTACTCTCTCTTTTCTCTTTTTCTCTCAACCTTCTCTCAATCTTTATCCCTCTTCTATCTCTTTTCTCCTCTTCTCTCTAAAGTGAGAGAGAAGAAAGAGAGGAGGCGAAGATAGAGGAGGAGAAAGAAAAAAAAGAGAGAGATAAGAAGAGAGAAGAAGGATAAGAGAGAGAGAGAGAAGAAGAGAGAGAAAGATGAAGAGAAAGAGGACAAAGAGGGAAAAAGAGAGAGGGGAGAGAGAAGGATAGAGAGATAGAAAAAGAGAAGGAGAGAGAGAAAAGAGAGGAAGGGAGAGAAGGAGAGAAAAAGGGAGAGGAGGGGAGAGAGAGCGCATGGGGAGTAAGAAGGAGAGAAGGATAGAGAGAAAGAAAGGGGAAGGGGAGAAATATGGGAAGGGGAGAGAGAGAGATAGAGAGGAGGGAGAGAGAGAGAAAAGAAAGAAAGGAGGAGAGAGAAAAATGGGAGAGAGAAAATAAAGAGAAGAGGAGAGAGAGAGGGGAAGGGGGAGAAAGAGGGGAAGGGGAGAAAGAGAGAGAGAGAGAGAGAGAGAGAAGGAAGAGAGAAGAGGAGGGGGAGAGAAAAGAAGAGAGATGGAAAGAAGGAGATAAGAAAAAGTTACTCGTATCATATAGAAAGAAAATTATTTATATTAGAAAAAATTATTTATAGAAAATACTGAAAAGAGATAAGAAACAAAAAGGAACAAAAGCAATGGAAGGGACTTCACTATTTACAAATGTTACTCGTATCATTTAGAAAAAAAAATTAGATTAAAAAATTCAATTAAAAAAAGGTTTAAAAATTTGAGTTTTTTTATGTAAAAATATTAATTTTTGTGTAAAAATCTATTTTTACATGTAAAAACAAATTTTATGGTATAAAAACCAATTTTTTAGTATAAAACCGGTTTTTTGGTACAAAAACCGGTTTTTTGTGTAAAAATTTGGGTTTTTATATATAAAAATATTAATTTTTGTGTAAAAATCTATTTTTACACGTAAAAATCAATTTTATGGTATAAAAACCAATTTTTAGTATAAAAACCGGTTTTTCGGTACAAAACTGGTTATTTTTTAAAAACCGGTTTTTATTTTAATAACCGGTTAAAAACTGGTTTTGAATTTCACTAACCGGTTAATAACCGGTTTCATCATATAAAACCAATTTGGTTAATTAACCAATACTATATTTTTGGTTAACCAAAAAACTGGTTTGGTTTTTGGATTAACCAAACCATGAACACCCCTAGACATCTAAGCTCTTTCTGTAAGCCCATAGTAGAAGATGTCTAATGGCACCCACTCTGAAAACATTTCAGAGGGGCATTTCCTTAGCATCCCTCTGTACCTCTCCCAGGCATTATAAAGGGATTCATCATCCTCTTGTTTAAAGCCTTGGATGTCCAGCCTTAGCTGTGTCATCCTTTTTGGAGGGAAATATTGATTCACGAATTTGTCTGATAACTGTTTCCATGTTCTTATGCTTGCTGTGGGTTGGTTATTTAACCACCTTTTAGCTTGATCTTTTACAGCAAACAGAAATAGTAACAGCCTGTATACATCCTGATCTACCTCCTTGTCATGCACTGTGTCAACAATTTGCAAGAACTGCACTAGAAACTCAATAGGTTCTTCCTATGGAAGACCAGAATACTGGCAATTTCGCTGCACCATGACAATGAGCTGAGGATTTAGCTCAAAACTGCTTGCTTTGATGGGAGGTATACAGATGCTACTCCCATATGCAGCAGTAATGGGGTTAGTATATGACCCCAGAGTCCTTCTGGACTATTCATTTCTACTTAGGTCCATGATGGAGAAAGGGAGACGATGCGGATTGCAAAAATTTTTTTTTTTGAAAACCGAAAGTAAAAGTAAAAAAAATAAAATAAAATAAATGAAAAATTGACTATATTTTCGAAAATTAGAAGAAAAATAAATAAAAGAAAATTGAAAACTAAATTAATTAATTAAAAAATTTGAAAAAGATGTGGGTGAGGATTTTCGAAAAAAATGAAGAGAGAGAAATTGGTTAGGAAGTATTGAAAAAGATATGTCTTAAAATTAAAGATACTTGTAAGAAAATAAAAAAAAGAAAAGATATGAAAAATATTTGATTTTAAGATTTGAGATTAGAAAAGATAAGATAAGCTAGGTAAGAGAAGACAAGGAATTTAAATTAAAAAGTTTTGAAATTTAAATTTTAAATTTAAAAATTAAATTTTGAAATTTGAAATTTAAAATTTGAAATTCGAAATTTTGAAAATTAAAATTTGAAAATTGAAATTTGAAGGTTGAAATTTGAAAATTGAATTTTGAATTTTCGAAAAAGTCAACAATATAAGATAAGGATTTGAAAAAGATTTAAATTTTGAAAAGATTTGATTTTTAAATTTGAAAATTAGATTTTGAATTTTAAATTTTAAAATTTGAATTTTGAAATTTTGAAAGTTGAAATTTGAAATTTGAAATAAGATAAGATAAAATTTTGAAAAAGATATGATTTTTTTGAAAAAAATTTGAATTTTGAAATTTTTAAAACTAAGATAAGATAAAATAGAAATTTTAAAATAAAAATATGAAATTTTGTGAAAAAATTTCGAAATATTTGCTTAAAAATAGTTAGAGAAGATATTTTTTTGATTTTTGAATTTTATGATGAAAAAGAAAAACACACAAAAGACACACAACTTAAAATTTTTAGATCTAATGCTCCTTGTTTTCGATAATTTTGGAGGAAAAACACCAAGGAACACCAAACTTAAAAATTTTAAGATCAAAACACAAGGAAGACTCAAGAACACTTTGAAGACTCACAAGAACAACAAGAACATGAAGAAAGAACACCAAACTTAAAATTTTTAGAAAACCAAAATAAAATTTTTGAAAACTAAAGAAAAGTTAACAGGAGAACACCAAACTTAAAGTTTGGCACAAGATTTATTCAAAGAAAATTTCTTTTTGAAAAGATTTTAGAAAGAAAATTCCCAATTACCAAGAACATAAGCACACTGCTCTAGCCAATTGAGCTATAAATTTAAGGTGTTTTAATAAAGGTATTTAATGTATAAATTTTTATTTTTAATTAAATTTTTTTTGGATACTAATAATTCGAAAATGCACAAGAAAAAAAAGAAAAATCACAAAACAAGAAAAACTAAAGATCAAACAAGGAAAATAAACAAGAACAACTTGAAGATTAAGAAAGAACAATGAACACAAATTCGAAAATTTAAAAGAAAATAAAAACATGCAATTGACACCAAACTTAAAATATGAAACTAAACTGAAACAGAAAAACTCAATTATCAGTTTATAAAATTTTTGAAAAATTAAAAAAGAGAAAATAAGGATTTAAAAAAATTTCAACCAAAAACAATAATAGAAGACTCTAAACCAAAAAGAAAAATTTTTTCCTAATCTAAGCAACAAAATAAACCGTCAGTTGTCCAAACTCGAACAATCCCCGGCAACGGCGCCAAAAACTTGGTGCACGAAATTGTGATTCACACTTTTCACAATTTCGCACAACTAACCAGCAAGTGCACTGGGTCGTCCAAGTAAGGGTCGATCCCACGGAGATTGTTGGCTTGAAGCAATCTATGGTTATCTTGTAAATCTTAGTCAGGAAATCAATTATGATTATCAGTTTGAATTGCGAAAAATAAAAGAGCATGAAATAAATACTTGTTATGCAGTAATGGAGAATATGTTGGAGTTTTGGAGATGCTTTGTCTTCTAAATCTCTGCTTTCCCCCTGTCTTCTTCTTCACGCACGCAAGGTTCCTCCTATGGCAAGCTGTGTGTTGGTGGATCACCGTTGTCAATGGCTACCATCCGTCCTCTCAGTGAAAATGGTCCAGGTGCGCTGTCACCGCACGGCTAATCATCTGTCGGTTCTCACTCATGTTGGAATAGGATCCATTGGTCCTTTTGCGTCTGTCACTACGCCCAACCCTTGTGAGTTTGAAGCTCGTCACAGTCATTCAATCCCTGAATCCTACTCGGAATACCACAGACAAGGTTTAGACTTTCCGGATTCTCAAGAATGCTGCCAATGGATTCTAGCTTATACCACGAATATTCTGATTAAGGAATCCAAGAGATACTCATTCAATTGAAGGTATAATGGGAGTGGTTGTCAGGCACGCGTTCATAGATTGAGACTAGTGATGAGTGTCACGGATCATCACATTCATCATATTGAAGTGCGAATGAACATCTTAGATAGAAACAAGCGTGTTTGAATAGAAAATAGAAATAATTGCATTAATTCATCGAGACACAGCAGAGCTCCTCACCCCAACAATGGAGTTTAGAGACTCATGCCGTCAAAGAGTACAAAGTTCAGATCTAAAATGTCATGAGGTACAAAATAAATCTCTAAAAGTTGTTTAAATACTAAACTAGTAACCTAGGTTTACAGAAAATGAATAAGCTATGATAGATAGTGCAGAAATCCACTTCTGGGGCCCATTTGGTGTGTGTTGGGGCTGAGACTTGAGCTTTACACGTGCCTAGGCTGTTTCTGGAATTAAATGCCAGGTTGTATTTGATGATTTGGATTTTTGACGGTTTAGAATTTCACTAATGAAATCTCGTTGTAAAGTATAGTTTCTAGACCAAGCAATAATCCTTTCATACAAAAAGTTGTTTGTCACTAGTACAAACCCCTAAAATTTATAAACCGAAGTATTGGACCTCGGGTCGTTCTCCCTAGGAATTACAATAAAGTGTCTTGTTATTGGTTGTGAGTTATTTTGGGGTTTTGGATAAGAAGCATGAAAAATAAATGGCAATGAAAATAACTAACAACTATAAAAGCTCTTGGCAAGGTATGAGAACTAGAAATCCTATCCTAGTTATCCTTCTCAATTGTGATGAGAATTGTTCATTGCTCCCACTTAGTTAACCTCTAACCATGGAGGAAAGTCAAGTGGATGAATCAATTTGATTCCTCAAGTCCTAATTAACTCCTAAAGGAGAGACTAGCTTTAGAGGCATTCAAATCAATTAGCAATCTCTAATTATCAATCAACAAAGGAATTAGATAACTCAAGAGTCACTAATCACTCTACCTAGGCCAAGAGGAACAAAATCTATACAAAAGTCCAACCAAGCATTTAATCAAACACTTGGAAGGCACAAAAGAAAAGTATAGTCAATCACAACAAGAGTGAATTCTAACTACAATTGAATGTAAAGAATTAACAACAACAATCAAGGAAATCACAATTATCATGAATTACCTCAAATTGCATTATTAAAAGGGAATAAAAGAAACAACAATTTATCCAAAACAAAGTGAAGAATTACAAGAATTAAAGTACATAACTAGGGAGAGGAAGAGGAGAAGATTAAGAATTGGCAAAGGAGAATTGAATTAAGGCATGAATTAAACCTAGATCTAAGAAGAGATATTAACCTAAACCTAATCCTAATCCTAGAGAGAAGTGAGAGCTTCTCTCTCTAAAACTACTTAAAAACTAAAGCTATCACTTCCTTCTTCTCCAATTGTTATGTCTCCCCTTTAGGCTTTGATCCTTTTATTCCTTTCTATCAGCAATTGGCGCCAAAAATGGGTTCAGAAACCCCTCAAAATCGCCAGGCACGTGTTGCCTTAATTGAAGTCATGTGCAGACATCGACGCGTGCGCACACGGTACGCGTGCGTGCACGGTACGCGTGCGCGTCCCCAGCTGATTCCGCAATGTGCGCGCGAGCGCCTTGTGCGCGTGCGCGTGCTTGGCCGTGATCAATTCTTTGGCTTTTTGTGCTTTTCTCCACTTGCATGCTTCCTTCCTTGTTTCCTTTGATCCATGCCTGGCCTATTTCAATCCTGGAATTACTAGCAAACACATCAAGGCCTCTTATGGAATCAAGGAGAAATCAAAATTCATCAAAATAAGGCCTAAAAAGCATGTTTTTACACTTAAGCACAAATACGGGAGAGATAACAAAACCATGCTAATTCATAGGTTAAATGCGAGAAAAGGTCATCAAAATACTCTAATTTGAATACAAGATAAACCCTAAAAATGGTGTTTATCAACCTCCCCACACTTAAACCTTAGCATGTCCTCATGCTAAGATAAGAAGGAACTAAGGGGTATGACATTTATTAAATGCAACTAAACTATATGAGTCCTATCTAAATGCAACTACCTAGTGTGAGTGCAAATGCTTAGTTCAAACAAATCAATTCCCAAGAGACATGTATAGGCACAATAGCTAAGGCAATAGGAGTTAATTTCAATCCACAATTGTATTGAATTATCAAAAAGAGTTCAAACTTGCAAGAATATAAATAATATGGGTGAGCACATGTACTTGAACTTTTGAACCCTCACCGGATGTGTATCCGCTCTAGTCGCTCGGTGTTTGGGGTTGATTCTCTCAATTCTCCCCTAATCATGCTTTCCAAGATTTGTTTTTCTTCTAACAATCAACAATTATTCAATGCATGCATACATGTATCATGAGGTCTTTTCTTTAGGTTGTAATGGGGCTAGGGTCAAGGTAGGATCATATATGGCCAGTGGACTTAGGATTTGAATCTTTGATTAACTTAAACTTTCCCACCTAACCTATATAATGACCTATATAATGACCTATATAATTTTGATGATTGGATTTTTGACGGTTTAGAATTTCACAAATGAATTCTCGTTGCAAGTATAGTTTCTAAACCAACAATAATCCTTTCATACAAAAGATTGTTTGTCACAAGTAACAAACCCCTAAAATTAATAACCGAAGTATTCAAACCTCGGGTCGTTCTCCCTAGGAATTGTAATGAAGTGTCTTGTTATCGGTTGTGAGTTATATTTGGGGTTTTGATATAAAGCATGAAAGATAAATGGTAAGAAAGTAAACTAATGGCTAAAAAGGTCTTGGCAAGGGTTGGTGGTCAAGGATCTCTATCCTAATCACTAACCACAATATGAGAATTGGCAAGGATTAATCTCATTAAATCATCCTCTAACTAGTAGTAAAGGAAAGTCAAATGAGCTATATCAATCCTAGTCCATAAGTCCTAACTCTCCATTAATTCAATTAGTGAGAACTAGAGTCAATGGATCCCAATCATCAATTAATTGGACATTAGTAACTCAAGAGTTCCTAAGTTACCTTCCCAAGCCAAGAACATAAAACTCTACTCTAAAATCCAACCAAGCATTTCATCAAACACTTGGAAGGCACAAAAGGAAAACATAGTAAATCAATAACAAGAATTAATTCTAACTACAATCAAATGTAAAGAATTAACAACAACAATCAAAAGGAACACAATTATTATGAATTACCTCTAATTGAATTGAAAGAAAATAGAAGGAGCAAAAGTAGATCTACAACAAAACATAAGAACAACATAAAGGAAATTACAACAAAAGAATAGAAGAAGAATGAATGTAACAACAAGGAATTGAAAGGTAGAAGGAGATGAAAGCATGAATTAAAATCTAGATCTAAGGTTATTGAACTAAACCTAATCCTAATTCTAGAGAGAAGTGAGAGCTTCTCTCTCTAGAAACTAACTCTCACTACTAAGCTAAGCTAAAACTAAACTAATGGTCAAAAGTAAGTAAAGTATGAAAAGTATGTTGATTCCCCTTCAATCCTTGGCTTAAATAGAATCATAAATGAGTTGGATTGGGCCCACAAGGCTTCTAAAATCGCTGGCCACGTTTGCATTAAGTGGGTCATGTGCCACCATCGGCGCGTCCGCGTACCGTGCGTGTGCGCGCCCCTATGCGTGATGCAACTATGGCAAATCTTATATCGTTTCGAAGCCCCGGATGTTAGCTTTCCAACCCAACTAGAACCGCATCAATTGGACCTCTGTAGCTCAAGTTATGGTCGTTTAAGTGCAAAGAGGTCGGCTTGACAGCTTTCCGGTTCTTTCATTTCTTCATGAGTTCTCCAACTTTTCATGCTTTCTTTCTTCATTTCCTTGATCCAATCTTTGCCGCCTAAACCATAAATCACTTAACAAACATATCAAGGCATCTAATAGAATCAAGGTGAATTAAATTTAGCTATTTTGAGTCCTAAAAAGCATGTTTTCACATTCAAGCACAATTAAAGGAGAATATACAAAACCATGCTATTTCTTGAATAAATATGGGTAAAAGATGATAAAATCCCCAAAAATCAATACAAGATAAACCCTATAAATGGAGTTTATCAACCTCCCCACACTTAAACCAAGCATGTCCTCATGCTTAAGCCAAGAGAGAAACAAAGGGTATCAACATTTATTCCATGTAAATGAACTATATGCAACTAAATGCAAAATGGTTTTACCTACTTGGTTAAAAATAAATCAATCCTCCAAGTCATACGTGCACAAGTAGGGCCAAGATCATATAACGATTCATGAATCCTACCAATTCGAATATCAAAATGAAGTTCAAGTAGACTTGCGAGAAGAACGCTCATGAAAGCCGGGAATCAAGGAATTGAGCATCGAACCCTCACCGGAAGTGTTTGCACTCTAGTCGCTCGGTGTTTGGGGTTGATTCTCTCAATTCTCCCCTAATCATGCTTTCCAAGATTTGTTTTTCTTCTAACAATCAACAATTATTCAATACATGCATACATGTATCATGAGGTCTTTTCTTTAGGTTGTAATGGGGCTAGGGTCAAGGTAGGATCATATATGGCTAGTGGACTTAGGATTGGAATCTTTGATTAACTTAAACTTTCCCACCTAACCTATATAATGACCTATACAATTAAGTACTAATCTAACTACCCATTCCTCACTTTTTCACATACTCATGCATTTTCTTTTCATTTCACAACACTTATGCATTGATTCTTATTGAGCTTCACTTTGGGACATTTTGTCCCCTTTATTGCTCTTCTTTTTTTCTTTCTTTTTCTATATACATTTTTTTTCTTTTCTTTTCTTTTTTTTCTTTTTCACTTTTATTTCTTTTTCTTTTCATTTTTTTTTCTTTTTCTTTCAAACTATACACAAGAACATCAATGCATAAGGTCTATACATTTAATCAATACATGAGTATGTACCAATTCCCCAATATAAAAATACAAAACACAAACACCCTTTTATCCCAACCAATGTCCCAAAGTTTTCCCACTCTTGGATGACACTCACACTCACTAGCCTAAGCCAATCAAAGGTCCAAATAAAGGACATTCATTGTTTTCCGCTTTAAGGCTTGTAATGTGCTAAAATAAGAACAAGTGGGTTAAGCGTAGGCTCAAAATCGGCTAACAAAGGAGAGTAAAAGGTAAGGCTATTTGGATAAGTGAGCTAATGAAATGATGGCCTCAATTATATAAATGCATGAATACAAGGAATAATGGGACATATAGATTCAAACAAATCAAAGATTACAATCATAGAAAGAGAACAATTACACGCAAGAAGGAAAATAAGTGGTTATAAGATGTAACCACACCATTAGGCTCAAATCTCACAAGCTTGTGTTCTTAGCTCAAAACCATGTTCCAAAATAAATTCTTTCAAGCAAGTTCAACAAAAATTTTCAAATTGGTAGGGTGCCCTAAAAACATAGTTTTTTTTTTTGGAAAAGAAATCATCACCATAACCAAGTAGTCCTAATATGAAAGAAGTGGTAAGAATATGTACAAATTCTAACTAACATGCAACCTATCATGCAATGCAATAGCTACTCTAACAAAGAAAAATAAAAAAAAAATTGGTGTTGAAAAGGAAATTGTTACCCATGGAGATCGGTCGAATGACCTCCCCACACTTGAAGATTGCACCGTCCTCGGTGCATGCAAAGAAGAGCAAGGTGGACAGGTTGCTACAATTGATGAGCTTGTTCACAAGGTTGCGCGGAGGACTTGTTTGTTGCCCCATTTAAAAGCTTTTCCGTTTCCTCCTTTCTTGGTGGCCAGCCTAAAAGGAGAGAAAAAGAAAGAAAATTAAGCCTACAACAAAGATATCAAAGTAAATAGAACATAGGCGGGAGCTAATGCCAAATAAGAGTATGATTCTCTACTACATGGTAGCTACAACATGTGAGTGAGAAATCAATATAAGCAAAAGGCATATCAACTGATACTTGATGCAAGAGTAAAGTTAAAGCATGGAGAGTATATTGAGCATCAAGATCAAATAAGAATTGACACAAACAAGATTAGTGATACGCATGAAAGCATTTGATTCTATCCTAACTCAATGATGAAGCGGTACAAGAAAAAAACAAAGGGTAATGAATTGGGAAGGACTAAAGCACTAATCTTGTATGTTGACAAATATTACAATTAATGTAACAAGTCATGAAGCACCAAAACAAATGCAAGAAATTCTCAACAATTGAGTGAGAGAATTCAACACCATTATTAAAATGAGAAATTTTGAAAATAAAATGAGAACAAATAGAATTAAAATGCAAAGAATAAAAGTATGCAAATGTAATAGACAAAAGGAAATGGAAGAAGAGAAAAAAAAAAATTTTTTTATATTTTTAATTTTTTTTAGTATTTTATTTATTTATTTATTTATTTATTATTATATTTTTTTATTATTAAAAAATTTTTTTTCTTTTTTTTTATTTATATTAAAAGAGAAAAGAAAAAAAATCTTTCAAGAGAGGAAGAAGAAAAAAAATGAGAAAGAAAGAAGAAGAGAAGAGGAAAGAAGGAGAAAGGAGGAAGGAGAAAAGCAGGGTGCAAATCCGCGCGCGCACGCACAGCGCGCTCATGCGTGGATGCAGCAGGGACGATCCGCGCGCGCGTGCACAGCGTGCTTACGCGTGGATGAGGTTGTGCTCCCAGCACAATGCTGGCACAACGCATGCACAACTCTCTGGTTTTTGTACCAGAAGTTGCGGAAGTGCAATGTGCGCACGCGCGCACAGCGTGCTAGCGCGCCGATGGCCGTTTTTTTTTTTTAAATGTTTTTGCACCAATCTCAGCATTCTAAACCTCCAGGCATCTACCAAAACACCCTAAAACCTTATTTAACATACTAAACTACCAATTAAACTCAACTATCTACACAAAACGTGAAATTAAACTAATTCTATCAATATGTACAAAAGAGAAAATGAAAGGATTTTACCATGGTGGGTTGTCTCCCACCTAGCACTTTTGTTTATTGTCCTTAAGTTGGACTTATGGGGAGCTCCTCATCAAGGTGGCTTGTGTTTGTATTCATCTTGGAACTCCCACCAATGCTTGGTTCTCCATTGTGCCCCAAGATTCTTCATGGATTGAGCCAAGTCTTGATGGAGTTCTTCACAAGCTTGGGGCTCCTAAAGTTGATCCTCTTCTTGTAATCCGGGATCCCACACTTTGTTTTCACACCCGTCTTGAGGTTGATCATCATTATAAGTCCAACCGGGTGGTGAGTAAGGTGAATTCTCTATATAGTGGCCAACAATCCTCCTAGACCCATCTATTTGAGCACTACTCCAACCTTTATATCTCATGTTTGATGCATCAACCATAATGAGCCTTGATTTGCAACGCCAACCACGAAACATCATTCGCTTACGCTTCATCCCACAAAGGATCCTAAGTTGACCATCCGTTTCAAGCAAACCATATTCAAGTGGGATAATAAAGCTAATAGAAATGAGTTTCACCCACTCAAGTGAAGGAGTAGATGGCCACCTAGGCAAAGATGCTTCCAAAGATCTTGACAAAGCATAACCAACCCTCGTTCTTCTATTTCTAGGGACTTCCAGCTCTTCACAAGATCTCTTAATCTCAATCCTTTGTTCAACAATTTTATCTAAACCTTTTCCTTTACTCAAATCATAATAGGGAGGGTGAGAAAGATTTACCTCCTCAACGCTTTCAAATCCAACCGGAGAAGGTTCTTCATGCTTAAAGGATTCTTCACCACTAAGACTTGATGCTTGATCTTCATCACCAAGGGAACTCAATTCTTTCTCTATCCCATCCAAGTCTTCATATGGGATATGCCTTGGAAGGTGTGCACTTTCCTCCCTAGCATCAATTTCAATCATCTTGGAGGGTTTTTGTTCCCATGGAGGCTCCGTATCTCCTAAGTCTTCTACCACTTCTTCCTTGTCTTCAACAATTAAAGCTTCCTCCAATTGTTCCAATACAAAGCAACTTCCGTCATTTCCCACCGGAGTTTCCGATCTCTCCTTCATGCTATGTCCTTCATTCGATTCTCCACATGTAGCCATGGGAGTTCCTTGAGTGTTCAAGCATT
Organism: Arachis hypogaea; assembly: GCF_003086295.3. Classification (NCBI taxonomy): domain Eukaryota; kingdom Viridiplantae; phylum Streptophyta; class Magnoliopsida; order Fabales; family Fabaceae; genus Arachis; species Arachis hypogaea. The sequence continues at coordinate 51,485,235 of NC_092049.1, forward strand.
GGGAGGCTAATTGATTGTTACCGCATCCAAGGTGGCCATGAAATTTTGCACATCCCTTTTCATCTCTTCTTGCCCTTGAATAAGAACACCAAAGGTTTCATCCATTAGAGATTGGGGTGGGTGGAAGGGTTCATTAAATTGGGGGGAGGATTCATAGTAGGAAAGTGGTTCTTCTTGGTAGAATTGTGGTGGTTCTATGTTTTTCACTCTTTCCACTTGTTGCACAACACACTCCATGGTTGCTTGAAATTGATCCAATGCTTCCTTGAGACGATCCCTCGACTCTTGTTCCTCTTGGATAATATGATTTGGATCATGTGGCTCTTGGTTCAATGGATATGAGTATTCTTCCATGGGAGGTTGTGGTGGAAAGTAGTATTCATCTTGTGGTTGAAAATTTTCGTACATTGGAGGTGGTTCATCTTGGTAATAATGTGGAGGAGGTGGCTCTATGTGTGGTTCATATTGCTCATATGGTTGTTGGTAGGATGGATATGGATTAGGGTCATATGAAGATGGTTGGTAAGAAGGGGCTTGTGAGTATGGTTGGGAGTTATGTTGAGGGTATGGATCATAGGCATATGGTGGTGGTTCTTGAAAATCATAAGGTGAGTCACCATAACCATTGGATTGATGTGCATCATAGAATGGCTCTTCTTCATAGTGCATTGGTAGGGGTTGTTGCCATGAGGATTGATCATAAGCATATGGCTCCTCCCACCTTTGGTCATCCCATTCTTGATACACATATTCATTATAGTCCTCATTTCCTACAACATGTTGATAACCAAACTCATAGCCAAGGTGAGAATTCATGATAGCAAGGAGAAAATGAAAACAAAATCAAATAAGAAGCAAGAAAATTAAATCCTAAAACTAGCAAGAGCTAACAAAAGCAAACATATTCACACTATTCACATATATACAATAACCAATAACATAACACCATTGCAATTCCCCGGCAACGGCGCCATTTTGATGATTTGGATTTTTGACGGTTTAGAATTTCACTAATGAAATCTCGTTGTAAAGTATAGTTTCTAGACCAAGCAATAATCCTTTCATAAAAAAAGTTGTTTGTCACTAGTACAAACCCCTAAAATTTATAAACCGAAGTATTGGACCTTGGGTCGTTCTCCCTAGGAATTACAATAAAGTGTCTTGTTATTGGTTGTGAGTTATTTTGGGGTTTTGGATAAGAAGCATGAAAAATAAATGGCAATGAAAATAACTAACAACTATAAAAGCTCTTGGCAAGGTATGAGAACTAGAAATCCTATCCTAGTTATCCTTCTCAATTGTGATGAGAATTGTTCATTGCTCCCACTTGGTTAACCTCTAACCATGGAAGAAAGTCAAGTGGATGAATCAATTTCATTCCTCAAGTCCTAATTAACTCCTAAAGGAGAGACTAGCTTTAGAGGCATTCAAATCAATTAGCAATCTCTAATTATCAATCAACAAAGGAATTAGATAACTCAAGAGTCACTAATCACTCTACCTAGGCCAAGAGGAACAAAATCTATACAAAAGTCCAACCAAGCATTTAATCAAACACTTGGAAGGCACAAAAGAAAAGTATAGTCAATCACAACAAGAGTGAATTCTAACTACAATTGAATGTAAAGAATTAACAACAACAATCAAGGAAATCACAATTATCATGAATTACCTCAAATTGCATTATTAAAAGGGAATAAAAGAAACAAAATCTATCCAAAACAAAGTGAAGAATTACAAGAATTAAAGTACATAACTAGGGAGAGGAAAAGCAGAAGATTAAGAATTGGCAAAGGAGAATTGAATTAAGGCATGAATTAAACCTAGATCTAAGAAGAGATATTAACCTAAACCTAATCCTAATCCTAGAGAGAAGTGAGAGCTTCTCTCTCTAAAACTACTTAAAACTAAAGCTATCACTTCCTTCTTCTCCAATTGTTATGTCTCCCCTTTAGGCCTTGATCCTTTTATTCCTTTCTATCAGCAATTGGCGCCAAAAATGGGTTCAGAAACCCCTCAAAATCGCCAGGCACGTGTTGCCTTAATTGAAGTCATGTGCAGACATCGACGCGTGCACACACGGTACGCGTGCGCGTCCCTGGCTAATTCCGCAATGTGCGCGCGAGCGCCTTGTGCGCGTGCGCGTGCTTGGCCGTGATCAATTCTTTGGCTTTTTGTGCTTTTCTCCACTTGCATGCTTCCTTTCTTGCTTCCTTTGATCCATGCCTGGCCTATTTCAATCCTGGAATTACTAGCAAACACATCAAGGTCTCTTATGGAATCAAGGAGAAATCAAAATTCATCAAAATAAGGCCTAAAAAGCATGTTTTTACACCTAAGCACAAATACGGGAAAGATAACAAAACCATGCTAATTCATAGGTTAAATGCGAGAAAAGGTCATCAAAATACTCTAAATTCAATACAAGATAAACCCTAAAAATGGGGTTTATCAGTAACCTGTTTTGGGCGTTTAACTCCAACTTGTAACCTGTTTCTGGCATTTAACGCCAGAATGCAACATGAAACTGGAGTTGAACGCCATTTTACGTCATTTATCCTTGAGCAAAGTATAGACCATTATATATTGCTGGAAAGCCCTGAATGTCTACTTTCCAACGCAATTGAGAGCGCGCCATTTGAACTTTTGTAGCTCCAGAAAATCTATTTCGAGTACAGGGAGGTCAGAATCCAACAACATCCGCAGTCCTTTTTTCAGCCTGAATCAGATTTTTGCTCAGCTCCCTCAATTTCAGCCAGAAAATACCTAAAATTACATAAAAACACAAAAACTCATAGTAAAGTCTAGAAATATGAATTTTGCCTAGAGACTAATAAAAATATACTAAAAACTAACCAAAACATACTAAAAACCACATGAAACTAACCCCAAAAAGCGTATAAAATATCCGCTCATCAGTGGCAGTTACAACCATGGATGGCAGGACAATTCCAACCAAGGTTGGAGAGATAATTCTAACCAGAGTTGGAGGGACAACAATAATAGAGGAGGCAGAGACAATCAAGGATATCAGAGGTGGAATAATAACAACAACAGGCAGCAGAACCAGAACCATCTTTACAGAGCACCTCACCTGAGGGAGTTCCAAGGACCACAGCACAACCAACAACAAGTTCCACAGATCACTCAATCTAATTCTTCTCTGAGTGAGGAGGCGCTTCAACCCATTGCGCAAGGACAAGAGAACGTGGAGAGTTCACTTAATGGTCTAGCATCCACTATACAAGCTCTCATCTCTCAGCTGGCATCACCCAATACTTCAAATACTCAACCTGCAAGCTCCAGTGGGATTCCTTCTCAACCCTTACCCAATCCAAAGGGTGGCATCAATGCCATCTCCCTAAGGTCCGGAACCACACTACAAGAGAGGAATCAGGAAGAGCCAATCCCATCAGAACACGCCTCAGCTGAAGAGGTGGTGGAAGTAGAGGATGCTGACGAAGAAGAGGACATAGAAGACATGGTTGAAGAAGAAGAAGTCCAACCACAGAAGGAAGCATCAAAGGATGCAAATGCTGTAGAAAACGCCCTCCCTATTCCATTTCCACAAATTGCAAGGAAGCCTAGGAAGCAGATGGAACTTGATCCCAAAATGGTAGAAATATTCAAAAAGGTTGAGGTAACTGTTTCCCTTTTTGATGTTATTCAGCAGGTACCTAAATACACAAAGTTTCTAAAAGATTTATGCATACATAAAGACAAAATTAATGAATTATAAACTATTCCTTTAGGTAATTCTATATCTGCTTTAATGGGAGGTATACCTGAAAAGTGTAGTGATCCAGGTCCATGCATGGTTAACTATATTATTGGTGGTGTGATATTTTCTGACTGCATGTGTGATTTAGGAGCATGTGTTTGTATAATGCCTTTGTGTATATATGATACTTTGAGGCTCCCTCCCTTAAAAAGGTCGGCAGCTCATTTTGTGTTAGCAGATAAAAGCATTATTATAGTGATTGGAATTGCTGAAGATGTATTAGTGAGCATTAAGGGGCTCACATTCCTGAAGACTTCAAAGTTCAAGCTGGACGCATTTTCTGGAACTTATTCTCTTGAAATAGATGGCAGAATGGTGAAATTCAGTTTAAATGAAGCGATGAAGCACCCTCCGGATGATTATTCTATCTTCCAGTGTGACATCATAGATGAAACCGTGGCTGAAGTTCACCAAGGGGAATTAGAAGAGAAGTACATAGGACAAGGTCCAAGTGTGGGGATACTTTCAGAGGACAATGAGGGCACTTTGCCATTATCACCAGCCCCAGATAATCCAGAGCCTGACCATGAGCAGAAATTGAAATTAAAACCCCTCCCTTCATACCTCAAGTATGCTTACCTTGAGGACAAGCAGAAGTTTCTAGTTATCATTGCAAGGGAACTCACTTCCCAACAAGAAGAACAGCTACTCAGTGTGCTGAGGAAACACAAGAAAGCAATTGGATGGAGCCTGGTGGATATAGTAAGCATCAACCCTCAAGTTTGTGAGCACAGAATATTCCTAGAAGAGGGAGAAAAGCCTGTCCGTCAACCTCAGAGAAGACTAAATCCCACCATCTTGGAAGTTGTCAAGAAAGAAGTGACCAGGCTACTTGAAGCAGATATCATTTACCCCATCTCAGATAGCGAATGGGTCAGTCCAGTACAAGTGGTGCCTAAGAAGTCTGGAATCACAACAGTAAGAAATGAGCAAGGAGAGCTTCTGACAACTAGAGTGTAGAATTCATGGAGAGTTTGCATTGACTATAGGCGTCTCAACCAAGCCACTCGCAAGGATCATTACTGGTGCGCAGAAATCGTGACGGTTCCATTCCTTGGTAACAGCACTGAAAACTTTATACGCACGTTCATAATCTTAATTCTTTGTCACAACTTCGCACAGCTGACTAGCAAGTGCACTGGGTCGTCCAAGTAATAAACCTTACGTGAGTAAGGGTCGATCCCACGGAGATTGTCGGCTTGAAGCAAGCTATGGTCACCTTGTAAATCTCAGTCAGGCGGATTCAAATGGTTTTATGAACTAATAAGTAAAAGATAAATAAAATATAACTAGGATAGAGATACTTATGTAATTTATTGGTGAGAGTTTCAGATAAGCGTATAGAGATGCTTTCGTTCCTCTGAACCTCTGCTTTCCTGCTGTCTTCATCCAACCATTCCTACTCCTTTCCATGGCAAGCTTTATGTAGGGCATCACCGTTGTCAATGGCTACATCCCATCCTCTCTGTGAAAATGGTCCAATGCACTGTCACTGCATGGCTAATCATCTGGCGGTTCTCGATCATATTGGAATAGGATTTACTATCCTTTTGCGTCTGTCACTACGCCCAGCACTCGCGAGTTTGAAGCTCGTCACAACCATCCCTTCCCAAATCCTACTCGGAATACCACAGACAAGGTTTAGACTTTTCGGATCTCAAGAATGGCCATCCATGGGTTCTAACTTATACGACGAAGATTCTAATATCTCAGACTCGGTCCTCTGTATTAGATATCTAAGAGATACTCATTCTAGCTTGTTTGCATGTAGAACGGAAGTGTTTGTCAAGCACGCGTTCAAAGGTGAGAATGATGATGAGCGTCACATAATCACCACATTCATCATGTTCTTGGGTGTGAATGGATATCCTAGAGAAGGAATAAGCTTGAATTGAATAGAAAAACAGTTGTACTTTGTATTAATTCATGAGGAACAGCAGAGCTCCATACCTTAATATATGGAGTGTAGAAACTCTACCGTTGAAAATACATAAGTGATAATGGTCCAGGCACAGCCGAATGGCCAGCCCCCATGAACGTCTAAGATACCATAAAACTGATCAAAGATCTGATCCAAAGATGTAAATAAAATAGCAAAAAGTCCTATTTATACTAAACTAGTTACTAGGGTTTGCAGAAATGAGTAAATGATACAGAAATCTACTTCCGGGGCCCACTTGGTGTGTGCTTGGGCTGAGCATTGAGCTTTACACGTGTAGAGGTCTTTCTTGGAGTTGAACACCAGTTTGTAACCTGTTTCTGGCGTTTAACTCCACTTTGCAACCTGTTTCTGGCGTTTGACTCCAGAATGCAGCATGGAACTGGCGTTCAACGCCAGTTTACATCGTCTATCCTTAACCAAAGTATGGACTATTATATATTTCTGGAAAGCCCCGGATGTATACTTTCCAACGCAATTAAGAGCGCGCCATTTGGAGTTCTGTAGCTCCATAAAATCCACTTTGAGTGCAGGGAGGTCAGAATCCAACAGCATCTGCAGTCCTTCTTCAACCTCTGAATCTGATTTTTGCTCAAGTCCCTCAATTTCAGCCAGAAAATACCTGAAATTATAGAAAAACACGCAAAATCATAGTAAAGTCCAGAAATGTGAATTTTAATTAAAAACTAATAAAAATATACTAAAAACTAACTAAATTCTACTGAAAACTATGTAAAAATAATGCCAAAAAGCGTATAAATTATCCGCTCATCACAACACCAAACTTAAATTGTTGCTCGTCCCCAAGCAACAATAAATCAAATACGATAAAAAGAAGAGAATATACTATAAATTCCAAAATTTCAATGAAACTTAGCTCCAATAGATGAGCGGGACTTGTAGCTTTTTGCCTCTTGAATAGTTTGGGCATCTCACTTTATCCATTGAAGTTCAGAATGATTGGCATCTATACGAACTCAGAGTTCAAATAGTGTTATTGATTCTCCTAGTTCAGTATGTTGATTCTTGAACACAACTACTTTATGAGTCTTGGCCGTGGCCCTAAGCACTTTGTTTTCCAGTATTACCACCGGATACATAAATGCCATAGACACATAACTGGGGTGAACCTTTTCAGATTGTGACTCAGCTTTGCTAAAGTCCCCAATTAGAGGTGTCCAGGGTTCTTAAGCACACTCTTCTTTTTGCTTTGGACCTTGACTTTAACCACTCAATCTCAAGTTTTCACTTGACACCTTCACGCCACAAGCACATGGTTAGGGACAGCTTGGTTTAGCCGCTTAGGCCAGGATTTTATTCCCTTAGGCCCTCCTATCCACTGATGCTCAAAGCCTTGGATCCTTTTTATTTACCATTGCCTTTTGGTTTTAAGGGCTATTGGCTTTTTGCTCTTGCTTTTTGGTTTAAAGAGCTTTTGGCTTTTTCTATTTTTTCTTTTTTTTTGCCATTTTTCTTTTCCTTTTTTTTTCTGCAAGCTTTTGTATTCACTGCTTTTTCTTGCTTCAAGAATCATTTTTATGATTTTTCAGATTATCAAATAACATTTCTCCTTTTCATCATTCTTTCAAGAGCTAACATATTTAACATTCATAAACAACAACTTCAAAAGACATATGCACTGTTCAAGCATACATTCAGAAAACAAAAAGTATTGCCACCACATCAAAATAATTAAACCAGTTTCAAGGATGAATTCGAAACCATGTACTTCTTGTTCTTTTGTAATTAAAACAGTTTTCATTTAAGAGAGGTGAATGATTCATATTCATAACTTTAAGGTATAGACACTTAGACACTAATGATCATGTAATAAGACACAAATATAAATAAACATAAAGCTCAAAAATCGAAAAATAGGAAAATATATAAACATAAAGCTCAAAAATCGAAAAATAGGAAAATAAATAAACAAGGAGATTAAGGAATGAGTCCACCTTAGTGAGGGTGGCGTCTTCCTCTTCTTGAAGAACCAATGGTGCTCTTGAGCTCCTCTATGTCTCTTCCTTGTCTTTCTTGCTCCTCCCTCATAGCTCTTTGATCTTCTCTAATTTCATGGAGGATGATGGAGTGCTCTTGATGCTCCACCCTTAGTTGTCCCATGTTGGGACTTAATTCTCCTAGGGAAGTGTTGATTTGTTCTCAATAGTTTTGTGGAGAAAGTGCATCGCCTGAGGCATCTCAGGGATTTCATGGTGAGGAATCTCCTCATGCTCATGTTGAGGTCCATGATCTCTTATTTGCTCCATCCTTTTTTTAGTGATGGGCTTATCCTCTTCAATGAGGATATCTCCCTCTATGTAAATTCCAGCCGAATTGCAAAGGTGGCATATGAGGTGAGGAAAGGCTAACCTTGCCCAAGTGGTGGACTTGTCAGCTACCTTGTAGAGTTCTTGAGGTATAATCTCATGAACTTCCATCTCTTCTCCAATCATGATACTATGGATCATGATGGCCCGGTCTATAGTAACTTCAGACAGGTTACTATTAGGAATGATTGAGCGTTGAATAAACTCTAGCCATCCCCTAGCCACTGGTTTGAGGTCATGCCTTCTTAATTGAATCGGCTTGCCTCTTGAGTCAATTTTCCATTGAGCTCCTTCCTCACATATGTCTATGAGGACTTGGTCCAACCTTTAATCAAAGTTGACCCTTCTTGTGTAGGGGCGTGCGTTCTCTTCCATCATTGGCAAGTTGAACGCCAGCCTTACATTTTCCAGACTGAAATCTAAGTATTTCTCCCGAACCATAGTAAGCCAATGCTTCGGATTCGGGTTCACACTTTGATCATGGTTCCTTGTGATCCATGCGTTTGCATAGAACTCTTGAACCGTTAGGATCTCGACTTGTTGAATGGCGTTGGTGAGAACTTCCCAACCTCTTCTTTGGATTTCAAGTCGGATCTCCGGATACTCATTCCTTTTGAGCTTGAAAGGAACCTCAGGGATCACTTTCTTCTTGGCCACAACTTCATAGAAGTGGTCTTGATGGACCTTTGAGATGAATCTCTCCATCTCCCATGTCTCAGAGGTGGAAGCAATTGCCTTCCCTTTCCTCTTTCTGGAGGTTTCTCTGGCCTTAGATGCCATAAATGGTTATGGAAAAACAAAAAGCTATGCTTTTACCACACCAAACTTAAAATGTTTGCTCGTCCCCGAGCAAAAGAAGAAAGAAAGAAGTAGAAGAAGAAGAGAAATGGAGGAGAGGGAGATGGTTTCGGCCAAGGGGAAGAAGAAAGGGTCTTGTTGTGTGAAAATGAAGATGGAATGAGGGGTTTATATATGAGTGGGGAGGGGTTTAGGTTCGGCCATTTAGGGTTGGGCTTGGTAGGGAAAATATTTTGAATTTGAAGGTAGGTGGGGTTTGTGGGGAAGAGAAGATGGATGTGAGTGGTGAGGGAGTGATGGGAAAGAGTGATTGAGTTGATTGGTGAGGGGTATTTAGGGAGGAGTGTTATGAAAAGGTGGGAAGAGGAGAGAAGAAGGGTAGGTGGGGATCCTGTGGGGTCCACAGATCCTGAAGAAATCCTGTGGGGTCCACAGATCAAGTGGGGCCAAGGACTTAACATCGTTGCCTCAATTAGGCGTGTAAAACGCCCTATATATGCAATCCTGGCATTTAACGCCAGACTGCAGCATGTTGCTGGCGTTAAACGCCACTTCCTTGCTTGTTTTGGGCGTTCAACGCCAGTCTATAGCATGTTTCTGGCGTTAAACGCCAGTCTGATGCTTGTTTCTGGCGTTTAACGCCAGCTTTCCTCTGGGTGCAATCCTGGCGTTTAAGTGCCAGATTGCTGCTTATTTCTGGCGTTTAACGCCAGTTTCATGCTCTGTTCTGGCGTTAAACGCCAGCCAGATGCTCCTTACTGGCGTTTAAACGCCAGTAAGCTCTTCCTCCAGGGTGTGCTATTTTTAATGCTGTTTTTCATTCTGTTTTTAATTTTTCAGTAGTTTTTGTGACTTCACATGATCATCAACCTAATAAAACACGAAATAATAAAGAGAAAATAAAATAAAATTAATTAAATAACATTGGGTTGCCTCCCAACAAGCGCTTCTTTAATGTCAATAGCTTGACAGTGAGCTCTCATGGAGCCTCACAGATAATCAGAGCAAGGTTGGAACCTCCCAACACCAAACTTAGAGTTTGAATATGGGGGTTCACCACCAAACTTAGAGTTTGGTTGTGGCCTCCCAACACCAAACTTAGAGTTTGACTGTGAGGGCTCTGGTTGACTCTGCAGTGAGAGAAGCTTTTCATGCTTCCTCTCCATGGTTACAGAAGGAGATCCTTGAGTTTTAAACATAAGTTTGTCCTCATTCAGTTGAAAGATCAATTCTCCTCTGTCCACATCAATCACAGCTCTTGCTGTGGCTAGGAAGGGTCTTCCAAGGATGATGGATTCATCCTCATCCTTCCCAGTGTCTAGGATTATGAAATTAGCAGGGATGTAAAGGCCTTCAACTTTTACTAACACGTCCTCTACTTGTCCATAAGCCTATTTTCTGGAGTTATCTGCCATCTCTAATGAGATTCTGGCAGCTTGCACCTCAAAGATTCCCAGTTTCTCCATTACAGAGAGTGGCATGAGGTTTATCCCTGATCCAAGGTCACATAGAGCCTTCTCAAAGGCCATGGTGCCTATGGTGCAAGGTATTAAGAACTTTTCAGGATCCTGTTTCTTCTGAGGCAATGTCAGTTGATCCAGATCACTCAGTTCATTGATGAGCAAGGGAGGTTCATCTTCCCAAGTCTCATTACCAAATAATTTGGCATTCAGCTTCATGATTGCACCAAGGTACTTGGCAACTTGCTCTTCAGTAACATCTTCATTCTCTTCAGAAGAAGAATACTCATCAGAGCTCATGAATGGCATAAGGAGGTTCAATAGAATCTCTATGGTCTCTAGATGAGCCTCAGGTTCCTTTGGTTCCTAAGAGGAAAACTCTTTATTGATCACTGGACGTCCCAGGAGGTCTTCCTCACTAGGATTCACGTCCTTCCCCTCCCTTGTAGGTTCGGTCATGATGGTCAATTCAATGGCCTTGCACTCTCCTTTTGGGTTTTCTTCTGTATTGCTTAGGAGAGTACTTGGAAGAGTTTCAGTGACCCTTTTACTCAGCTGGCCCACTTGTGCCTCTAAATTTCTAATAGAGAACCTTGTTTTATTCATAAAACTTAAAGTGGCCTTAGATAGATCAGAGACTATATTTGCTAAGCTAGATGGATTCTGCTCAGAATTTTCTGTCTGTTGCTGAGTGGATGATGGAAAAGGCTTGCTATTGCTAAACCTGTTTCTTCCACCATTGTTAAAGCCTTGTTGAGGCTTTTGTTGATCCTTCCATGAGAAATTTGGATGATTTCTCCATGAGGGATTATAGGTGTTTCCATAAGGTTCACCCATGTAATTCATCTCTGCTATTGCAGGGTTCTCAGGATCATAAGCTTCTTCTTCAGAAGATGCCTCTTTAGTACTGTTGGATGATTCCTTCAATCCATTCAGACTCTGAGAGATCATATTGACTTGATGAGTTAATATTTTATTCTGAGCCAATATGGCATTCAGAGTATCAATTTCAAGAACTCCCTTCCTCATAGGCGTCCCATTACTCACAGGATTCCTTTCAGAAGTGTACATAAACTGGTTATTTGCAACCATGTCAATGAGTTCTTGAGTTTCTATAGGCGTTTTCTTTAGGTGAATGGATCCACCTGCAGAATGGTCCAGTGACATCTTTGATAGCTCAGACAGACCATCATAGAATATATCCAGGATGGTCCATTCTGAAAGCATGTCAGAAAGACACTTTTTGGTCAGTTCATTGTATCTCTCCCAAGCTTCATAGAGGGATTCACCTTCTTTCTGTTTGAAGGTTTGAACATCCATTCTAAGCTTACTAAGCTTTTGAGGAGGAAAGAACTTCGCTAAGAAAGCTGTGACCAGCTTATCCCAAGAGTTCAGGCTATCCTTAGGTTGAGAGTCCAACCATATTCTAGCTCTGTCTCTTATAGCAAACGGGAAAAGCATAAGGCTGTAGACCTCGGGATCAACCCCATTGGTCTTAACAGTATCACAGATCTGCAAGAATTCAGTTAAGAACTGAAAAGGATCTTCAGATGGAAGTCCATGAAACTTGTAGTTCTATTGCATCAGAGAAACTAATTGAGGTTTAAGCTCAAAGTTGTTTGCTCCAATGGTAGGGATTGAGATGCTTCTTCCATGTAAATTGGAATTTGGTGCAGTAAAGTCACCAAGCATCTTCCTTGCATTGTTATTATTTTCGGCCATGTTTTCTCCTTTTTCGAAAATTTCTGTCAGATTTTTCTCCAGAAAGTTGTGCTTTGGCTTCCCTTAGCTTCCTCTTCAGAGTCCTTTCAGGTTCAGGATCAGCTTCAACAAGATTGTTCTTATCCTTGTTCCTGCTCATATGAAAAAGAAGAAGACAGAAAAGAAAATATGGAATCCTCTATGTCACAGTATAGAGATTCCTTTATGTGAGTAGAAGAATAGAAAAATAGAAGAAGAGAATTTCGAACACCAAGAGGAAGAGAGGGTTCGAATTTTGAGATGAAGAGGAGTGTTAGTAAATAAATAAATAAATAAATAATTAGAAGGAGATGAGAGAGAGGGAATTTCGAAAATTAATTAAATTAAAAATAAAATTTAAAGTTAAATTTCGAAAATAAAAATTGAAATCAAATTAAATTAAAAATTAAAACAATTAGTTAATAAAAAAGAAATTTGAAAAAGGGGGAAGGGATTTTCGAAAATTAGAGAGAGATAATTTGTTAGGTAGTTTTGAAAAAGATATGATTGAAACAAAAAGATAAGATTGATTGAAAAAGATTTGAAAATCAATTTAAAAAAGATAAGAAGTTAGAAAAGATTTTGAAATTGATTTTGAAAAAGATGTGATTGAAATAAAAAAAAAAGATGTGATTGAAACAAAAAGATAAGATTGATTGAAAAAGATTTGAAAATGAAATTTAAAAAGATTTGATTTTGAAAATTAAAGTTGATTACTTGACTAACAAGAAACTAAAAAGATATGATTCTAGAGTTTAAAGATTGAACTTTTCTTATTAGGCAAGTAACAAACTTAATATTTTTGAATCAATCACATTAATTGTTAGTAATATTTTCGAAAACATGAAATAAACATAAGAAAGAGATTTTGAAAATTATGAAATAAGATAAGAAAAAGATTTTTGAAAATCATTTTGGAATTTTCGAAAATTATGAATGAAAAATGAAAAAGATTTGATTTTTGAAAAAGATTTGAAAAAGATAAGATTTTTAAATTGAAAATTTGATTTGACTCATAAGAAATAACTAAATTTTTAAATTTTTGACTAAATCAAATCAAATTTTCAAAAATTATGAGTGAAAAAGGGAAAGATATTTTTTTATTTTTGAATTTTCAATGAAGAAAGAGAAAAACAACCCAAAGACTCAATGCATGAAAATTTTGGATCAAAACATGTGATGCATGCAAGAACACTATGAATGTCAAGATAAACACCAAGAACACTTTGAATGTCAAGATGAACACCAAGAACTTATTTTTGAAAAATTTTCAAGAAAAGAAAAGATGCAAGACACCAAACTTAAAATTTTTTATTCTTTAGACATTAACAAATTGAAAATGCATATGAAAAACAAGAAAAGACACAAAACAAGAAAATATGAAGATCAAACAAGAAGACTGGCCAAGAACAACCTGAAGATCATGAAGAATGCATGCATGAGTTTTCGAAAAATGCACAAATTTTTAAACATGCAATTAACACCAAACTTAAAAGTTGACTCTAGACTCAAGCAAGAAACACAAAAAAAATATTTTTTGATTTTATGATTGTGTAAATTTTTTTGTATTTTTCAAAAATTAATTGGGAAAAACGAAAAAGAAAATATTTTTTTTATTTTTTTGAAAATAAGAATAATAAAAAAAAGGTTAAAATTAAAATAAAGTTACCTAATCTGAGCAACAAGATGAACCGTCAGTTGTCCAAACTCGAACAATCCCCAGCAACGGCGCCAAAAACTTGGTGCGCAGAAATTGTGACGGTTCCATTCCTTGGTAACGGTGCTAAAAACTTTATACGCACGCTCATAATCTTAATTCTTTGTCACAACTTCGCACAGCTGACCAGCAAGTGCACTGGGTCGTCCAAGTAATAAACCTTATGTGAGTAAGGATCGATCCCACGGAGATTGTCGGCTTGAAGCAAGCTATGGTCACCTTGTAAATCACAGTCAGGCAGATTCAAATGGTTTTATGAATTGATAAGTAAAAGATAAATAAAATATAATTAGGATTGAGATACTTATGTAATTTATTGGTGAGAGTTTCAGATAAGCGTATAGAGATGCTTTCGTTCCTCTGAACCTCTGCTTTCCTGCTGTCTTCATCCAACCATTCCTACTCCTTTCCATGGCAAGCATTATGTAAGGCATCACCGTTGTCAATGGCTACATCCCATCCTCTCTGTGAAAATGGTCCAATGCGCTGTCACTGCATGGCTAATCATCTAGCGGTTCTTGATCATACTGGAATAGGATTTACTATCCTTTTGCGTCTGTCACTACGCCCAACACTCGCGAGTTTGAAGCTCGTCACAGCCATCCCTTCCCAGATCTTACTCGGAATACCACAGACAAGGTTTAGACTTTCCGGATCTTAAGAATGGCCATCCATGGGTTCTAACTTATACCACGAAGATTCTAATATCTCGGACTCGGTCCTCTGTATTAGATATCTAAGAGATACTCATTCTAGCTTGTTTGCATGTAGAACAGAAGTGTTTGTAAGGCACGCGTTCATAGGTGAGAATGATGATGAGCGTCACATAATCATCACATTCATCATGTTCTTGGGTGCGAATGGATATCTTAGAGAAGGAATAAGCTTGAATTGAATAGAAAAATAGTAGTACTTTGTATTAATTCATGAGGAACAGCAGAGTTCCACACCTTAATCTATGGAGTGTAGAAACTCTACCGTTGAAAATACATAAGTGATAATGGTCCAGGCATGGCCGAATGGCCAGCCCCAATGAACGTCTAAGATAGCATAAAACTGATCAAAGATCTGATCCAAAGATGTAAATACAATAGTAAAAAGTCCTATTTATACTAAACTAGTTACTAGGGTTTGCAGAAATGAGTAAATGATGCAGAAATCCACTTCCGGGGCCCACTTGGTGTGTGCTTGGGCTGAGCATTGAGCTTTACATGTGTAGAGGTCTTTCTTGGAGTTGAACGCCAGTTTGTAACCTGTTTCTGGCATTTAACTCCAATTTGCAACCTGTGTCTGGCGTTTGACTCCAGAATGCACCATGGAACTGGCGTTCAACACCAGTTTACGTCATCTATCCTTAACCAAAGTATGGACTATTATATATTGCTGGAACGCCCTGGATGTTTACTTTCCAACGCAATTGAGAGCGCACCATTTGGAGTTGCGTAGCTCTAGAAAATCCACTTTGAGTGCAGGGAGGTCAGAATCCAACAGCATCTGCAGTCCTTCTTTAACCTCTGAATCTAATTTTTGCTCAAGTCCCTCAATTTCAGCCAGAAAATACCTGAAATTACAGAAAAACACACAAACTCATAGTAAAGTCCAGAAATGTGAATTTTAATTAAAAACTAATAAAAATATACTAAAAACTAACTAAATTATACTGAAAACTATGTTAAAACAATGCCAAAAAGTGTATAAATTATCCGCTCATCAATTACCCCTTGCCATTCATTAATCAGATGCTTGATCGCCTCTCAGGTAAATCCCATTATTGTTTTTTAGATGGTTATACAGGCTATTTTCAAATTCATATAGCTCCTGAAGATCAGGAAAAGACTACTTTTTCATGTCCTTTTGGCACTTACGCTTATAAGAGAATGCCCTTTGGCTTGCGTAATGCACCAGCTACTTTCCAAAGGTGTATGATGAGTCTTTTCTCTGACCTTATTGAGGACTGTATGGAGGTTTTTATGGATGATTTTAGCATTTATGGTGATTCATTTAGCCTTTGCTTGGATAGTTTATCTAGAGTATTAGATAGATGTATTAGTACGAACCTTGTATTGAATTTTGAAAAATATCACTTTATGGTTAAACAAGGGATTGTACTAGGACATGTTGTGTCTAATACTGGCATTTCTGTAGATCCAGCAAAGGTGGATGTTATTTCTAGTTTACCTTACCCTTCCTCTGTGAGAGAAGTCCGTTCGTTCCTTGGCCATGCAGGTTTTTACCGGAGATTCATTAAGGACTTTAGTAAGGTAGCACTACCCTTATTCAGACTACTGCAGAAAGATATTGAGTTCGAGTTCAGTGAGGATTGCAAACAAGTGTTTGATAAGCTGAAGATCGCACTGACTCAAGCTCCAATTGTGAGAGGACCAGACTGGAGCCAGCCATTTGAAATCATGTGCGATGCTTCCAATCATGCAGTAGGAGCAGTGCTGGCTCAGCGGGAAGGTAAGGATCCTTTTGTAATTGCTTATGCGTCTAAGACTTTAGACACAGCTCAGTCTAATTACACTACTACTGAGAAAGAGCTTCTTGCTATTGTTTTTGCTCTGGATAAATTCTGAGCCTATTTACTTGGTGCTAAAGTAGTAGTGTACTCAGACCACGCAGCTCTAAAGTATTTATTAGCTAAAAAGGAGTCCAAACCAAGGCTTATACGTTGGATACTGCTACTACAAGAATTTGATTTAGAAATTAAAGATAGGAGTGGTAACCAAAATCTAGTGGCAGACCACTTGAGTTGCCTTGAGCACATTAAGGATACCTCCACTCCTATAAATGATAATTTCCCATTTGATAACCTGCAAGCAGTATCTGAAGTAGTCCCTTGGTATGCGCCTGTAGCGAATTATCTAGTTAGCCGCACTTTTCCTCCAAACTTTACTAAGCATCAAAGAGACAAGCTGAAAAGTGAGTCCAAATATTATATATGGGATGACCCATATTTATGGAGTGTGGCGCTGACCAGGTAATTAGACGGTGTGTACCTCAATCAGAATTCCAGTCCATTTTAGAGGCCTGCCACTCATCTGAGAGTGGAGGACATTTTGGCCCTCAAAGAACAGCTAGAAAAATTTTAGACTGTGGATTCTGGTGGCCTACCCTTTTTAAAGACGCTGCTGAATTTTGTAAATCATGTTCCCCAGGCCAAAGGTTTGGTAATATATCCAAGAGGGATGAGATGCCTCAACAGACTATGCTTTTCTGTGAAATTTTTTATGTTTGAGGCATTGACTTCATGGGTCCTTTTCCAAATTCTAATGGTTATTTTTATATATTGTTAGCTGTAGATTACGTTTCTAAATGGGTGGAAGCAATTCCTACCCGCACTGATGATGCTAACACTATTGTTTCCTTTGTTAGAAACCACATTATTTGTCGCTTTGGATCACCACGAGCAATCGTGAGCGATCACCACCGAAGAAGCATGGGATAATTCATAAAGTGGCAACAGCCTACCATCTCCAGACTAATGGACAAGCTGAGGTGTCTGGTGCACAAAAATTACTTCACACTATGTAATTCCGCACAACTAACCAGCAAGTGCACTGGGTCATCCAAGTAATACCTTAAGTGAGTAGGGATCGATCCCACGGAGAATGTTGGTTTGAAGCAAACTATGGTTATCTTGCAACTCTTAGTCAGGATATTAATTTATGGTTATCAATTGACTTGCAAATGAACAAGAGAGCATGAATTAAAGGTTACTTGTTATGCAGTAAATGAGAATATGTTGGAGTTTTGGAGATGCTTTGTCTTTTGAATCTCTGCTTTCTCCCTATCTTCTTCTTCACGCACGCACGTCCCTCCTATGGCAAGCTGTGTGTTGGTGGATCACCGTTGTCAATGGCTACCATCCTTCCTCTCAGTGAAAATGGTCCAGGTGCGCTGTCACCGCACGGCTAATCAACTGTAGGTTCTCGATCATACCGGAATAGGATTTATTATCCTTTTTCGTTTGTCACTACGCCCAGCACTCGCGAGTTTGAAGCTCGTCACAGTCATCCAATCCCAGAATCCTACTCGGAATACCACAGACAAGGTTTAGACTTTCCAAATTCTCAAGGATGCTGCCAATGGATTCTAGCTTATACCATGGAGATTTTGATTAAGGAATCTAAGAGATACTCGTTCAATCTGATGTAGAACGGAGGTGGTTGTCAGACACACGTTCATGGATTGAGGAAGGTGATGAGTGTCACGGATCATCACCTTCTCTATAATTAAGCGCAAATGAATATATTAGATAAGAACACGCATGTTTGAATGGAAAACAGAAATAGTTGCATTAATTCATCAAAACACAGCAGAGCTCCTCACCCCCAACAATGGAGTTTAGAGACTCATGCCATCAGAGATTACAAAGTTCAGATCTAAAAATGTCATGAGATACAAAATAAATCTCTAAAAGTTGTTTAAATACTAAACTAGTAACCTAGGTTTACAGAAAATGAGTAAACTATGATAGATAGTGTAGAAATCCACTTCTGGGGCCCACTTGGTGTGTGCTGGGGCTGAGACTAAAGCTTCTCACGTGCCTGGGATGTTTTGGGCGTTCAACACCAGGCTGTAACTTGTTTCTGGCGTTGAACTCCAACTTGTAACATGTTTCTGGCGCTGGATGCCAGACTGCAACATGGAACTGGCGTTGAACACCAGTTTACGTCGTCTATTCTTGAGCAAAGTATGGACTATTATATATTTATGGAAAGCCCTAGATGTCTACTTTCCAACGCAATTGGAAGCGCGTCAATTGGACTCTTGTAGCTCCAGAAATTCTATTCCTAGTGCAGAGAGGTCAGGATCCAATAACATCAGCAGTCCTTTTTCAGCCTGAATCAGATTTTTGCTCAGCTCCCTCAATTTCAGCCAGAAAATACTTGAAATTACAGAAAAACACACAAACTCATAGTAAAGTCCAGAAATATGAATTTTGCCTAGAAACGAATGAAAATAAACTAAAAACTCACTAAAACATACTAAAAACTATATGAAATTAACCCCAAAAAGCGTATAAAATATCCGCTCATCACAACACCAAACTTGAACTGTTTCTTGTCCCCAAGCAGCTAGACAAATAAAATAGAATACAAATGAGTCAAGAAACAATAATATCTCAGAGTTTTTGAGTGAAGCTCAGATTCTAATTAAATGAGCGGGGCTAGTAGCTTTTTGCTTCCGAACAGTTTTGGCATCTCACTTTATCCATTGAAGCTCAGAATGATTGGCATCTATAGGAACTTAGAATTCAGATAGTGTTATTAATTCTCCTAGTTCAGTATGTTGATTCTTGAACACAGCTACTTTTATGAGTCTTGGCCGTGGCCCTAAGCACTTTGTTTTCCAGTATTACCACCGGATACATAAATGCCACAGACACATAATTGGGTGAACCTTTTCAGATTGTGACTCAGCTTTGCTAAAGTCCCCAATTAGAGGTGTCCAGGGTTCTTAAGCACACTCTTCTTTTTGCTTTGGATCTTGACTTTAACCGCTCAGTCTCAAGTTTTCACTTGACACCTTCACGCCACAAGCACATGGTTAGGGACAGCTTGGTTTAGCCGCTTAGACCAGGATTTGATTTCCTTAGGCCCTCCTATCCACTGATGCTCAAAGCCTTGGATCCTTTTTATTACCCTTGCCTTTTGGTTTTAAGAGTTATTGGCTTTTTCTGCTTGCTCTTTTTTTTTTTTGCAAGCTTTGTATTCACTGCTTTTTCTTGCTTCAAGAATCATTTTTATGATTTTTCATATTACCAATAACATGTCTCATGTTTATCATTCTTTCAAGATCCAACATATTTAACATTCAAGAACATCAAATTCCAAAGACATATGCACTGTTCAAGCATTCATTCAGAAGGCAGAAAACATTGCCACCACATGTAACTAATCAGAATTTCTTGTATTAAAAACTCAAAAAATATTGCCTCTTTATCCTAAAGAAAATCTTCTATTTTATTCATGTTTAATAATGATGAGAAAAATAAATTATAGCTTAATTGGGGATAAAATCATGATATAAATACTAATTACTACTATTTATATAACTTCTAAGGTAAAACTTAAATAAGAACAATTATCACAGGGTAACGGTTAAGATTAGAGCTCAACAACCTTGAAGTTGGGAAGTGGATGCCTCTTTAGTCTGTGGGGTGCTTGGTCCTTCAAGAGATAACTTCTGACGCTTCAGTTCCTTAAAGTCACGCCCTTGCTCTTCTTGTTCCCTGAGCAGTTTACAGAGCATGCTGTTTTGATTTTGCTGTTCTTCTCTTATTTGGTCCATGGCTTCTTGCAACTTAGTAACAGATGCTTCAAGATGTTCCCAGTATTCAAATTGAGGGAGTTCTGGTAGGAATTCTTGCGCCCTCCTCTTGATGGGATCATCCTGCACTTGTCGTTTTTCCATTGTGATTTTAGTGATTGGTTGCTCCACTGAGATATACTCTGTTATTCCCATCTTTACTCCAGCATCTTTGCAGAACATAGAGATTAAGCTTGGATAAGCCAACCTGGCATCCTTGGAGTTCTTGTTAGCAAGTATGTAAAATTCATATGGGATCAGTTGATGAACTTCTACTTCTTTTCCCAACATAATGCAATGGATCATTACTGCTCTTTTAACAGTGACTTCAGAACGGTTGCTTGTGGGCAATATAGAACGCCCAATAAAGTCCAGCCATCCTCTGGCGACTGGTTTGAGCTTTTCTCTCTTGAGTTGATTTGGGACACCCTTGCTGCTGGTGGTCCACCTGGCTCCAGGGATGCATATATCCTCTAAAATCTTATCCAGGCCCTTGTTTGTTCTCATCATTCTCCTATTGAAGGAGTCTGGGTCATCTTTCAGCTGAGGTAGCTTAAAGATCTCCCTGATTTTGTCAGGGTGGATGTGAACAATCTTTCCTCTGACCAAAGTTCGATAGTCATAGAGGGCAGTTTCAGATATTCTCTGCCTGTCTGTTTGCCACAGATTAGCATAGAATTCCTGAACCATATTCCTTCCCACTTTCGTTTCAGGATTAGCTAGGACTTCCCAGTTCTTGTTTCGAATATGCTCTTGGATCTCCGGATATTCATCTTCTTTCAGATCGAACTTGACTTCCGGGATCATTGATCTTAGCCCATTATTTTGTAGTAATGGTCTGAATGTTCTTTGGTTAAGAACCTCCCTTGATTCCAAAGTGGTTTTGGAATACTCTCTTTCTTTTCTCTTGGAGTGGGTTATTTTCCTTTAGGAGCCATGATCTTAGTGGGTATGGTTTAGTGATCACGGATAAACACACCAAAATTAGAGGTTTGCTTGTCCTCAAGCAAAAGAGAAGAAAGGAGAGGGATAGAAGGAGAGCTAGTGTTGAATGGTGGATGAGAAGAGGGAGGCCGAATGTGTTTTTAAAAGGGAAGGGGGGTGGGTTTTCGAAAATAAGGAGAAAGATAAGATAGAAGATATGATTTAAAAAGAAATAAATATGATAAGAAAGGATATAATTTAAAATTGAAAAGATATGAAAGATATTTGGAAAACATAAGTTTGGATTTTTGAAAAAGGTAATATGGAGATTTGAAAAAGATATTGATTAGTTGAAAAGATTTTAGAATGAAAAGAGATAGATTTGTTTTGAAAATTTGAAAAAGAGTTGAATTGGATTGAAAAAAAAGGATTTGTGCTTATGGATTAAGATACATTTGATATTTTTAAAGTAGGGTTTTTAGAAATTAGGGATTTTAGAAATCAGGATTTGTAACATGTTTATGCAAGAAATCATGAATTAAAACATGAAAATTAAAATTAAAATGAAAAATATGAAGTAAAAACGAAATTACCTCCTCCCCACCATCCTAGTGTTAAACGCCCAAACGCTGCATGTTTTGGGCGTTTAACGCCCAATTGCTGCTTCTCCTGGGCGTTCAACGCCCAGCTGTTGCTTCTTTCTGGCGTTAAACGCCAGGAACTCCTTTGTCACTGGGCATTTTTTTGAACGCCCAGGACGTTGTAAATCTGGCGTTAAACGCCCAGAAGGAGCTTCTTTCTGGCGTTCAACGCCCAGAAGATGCTTCTTTCTGGCGTTTAACGCCCAGGTAGCTATCCTTACTGGCGTTTAACGCCCAGTGGATGCTTCTTTTGGGCGTTGAACGCCCAATTGTGCCTCTTACTGGCGTTTTCTTGCCAGTGAGCTCTTTTTCTCTGTTTTGTGTGCTGAATCCTTCTGTAACCCTGTAAACTTAAGCAATTGACTCCTTTACCTTGGTATCAATGAACTTTATATAAACAAATAAAATCAGGAATAGGGCAAAATGCTTAGAGGAAGTGATGCCAATGGCTAGGTTGCCTCCCAACAAGCGCTTCTTTATTGTCTTTAGCTGGACCTTGCTGAGCTTTTTAATCTAGCCTCAGCCTTGAGCATTCTTGCTCAACATTACCTTCAAGATAATGCTTGATTCTCTGTCCATTAACAATGAACTTCCTATCAGAGTCAATGTCTTGAAGCTCCACATAACCATATGGTGATACACTTGTAATCACATATGGTCCCCTCCACCGAGACTTCAGTTTCCCGGGGAATAGCCTGAGCCTAGAGTTAAACAACAGAACCTTTTGTCCTGGTTCAAAGATTCTAGAAGATAGCTTTCTGTCATGCCATCTTTTTTATTTCTCTTTATAAAGCTTGGCATTTTCGAAAGCAGTGAATCTGAATTCCTCTAGCTCATTCAGCTGGAGCAATCTTTTTTCTCCAGCTAGTTTGGCATTAAAGTTTAGGAATCTGGTTGCCTAGTAGGCCTTATGTTCCAGTTCCACGGGCAGGTGACAAGCCTTACCATACACAAGTTGGTACGGAGAGGTCCCTATAGGAGTCTTGAATGCTGTTCTGTAAGCCCACAGAGCATCATCCAAGCTTCGTTCCCAATCCTTTCTACGGGTACTTACAGTCTATTCCAGGATTCTTTTTAGTTCTCTGTTAGAAATTTCAGCTTGCCCATTTGTCTGTGGATGATATGGAGTCGCCACCTTGTGGCGAATCCCATACCGGACCATGGCGGAGTAAAGCTGTTTGTTGCAGAAGTGAGTGCCCCCATCACTGACAAGTACCCTAGGGACACCAAATCTGCTGAATATATGTTTCTGAAGGAACTTCAGTACTGTTTTAGTATCATTGGTGGGTCTGGCAATGGCCTCTACCCATTTTGATACATAGTCAACTGCCACCAAAATATAAGTGTTTGAGTATGATGGTGGGAAAGGCCCCATGAAATCAATTCCCCATACATCAAACAACTCAATCTCCAAGATTCCTTGTTGAGACATGGCGCAACTATGAGGCAAATTACCAGCTCTCTGGCAACTGTCACAGTTACGTACAAACTCTCGGGAATCTCTATAGAGTGTAGGTCAGTAGAAACCACATTGGAGGACCTTGGTGGCTGTTCGCTCAAAATCACCGGTTGGGTTGGTCCAACCAAGAAAGACATGGGATTGGGGGACATTAATGAACCCAAGTAAGAAAACCCCTGATCAGACGTTGGTCGATTGTGTAATCAAGCTCCCATTTCCGGATGCACATTCTATTAAGGACAGCCAGCAATCATTTAGTATTCCTCCGGTAGGATTTATAGTATTCACCAACAAAGACTAGCACATCGCTTACTGATGAAAAACCGTCTGCTGGATACACCATTCCTAAATGGCCTCCATATTGTGATCCATGGCAATGCCATAGGATCTCCTGTGCTTCTTCTCTAGGAACACACCTACGGATTATTCCGTCTGCACATCTCTTAAAGAGATAGGGTTCATCCCACAAGTAGTACTTTGCATCAAAAATTAATTTTTTCTTTTGTTGCCTGCTGTACGCCTTGGGTATGAACCTTGCAGCTTTATAGTTTGCAATGTCTGCAAACCATGGTGTTTCCTGAATGGCAAACAAATGCTCATCCGGAAAAGTTTCAGAGATTTCAATAGAGGGAGAGGGCGCCCCTTCTACTGGCTCTATTCGGGACAGATGATCAGCCACTTGGTTTTCTGTCCCTTTTCTGTCTCTTATTTCTATATCAAACTCTTGCAGAAGCAATACCCATCTTATAAGCCTGGGTTTTGAATCCTGCTTTGTAAGTAGATATTTAAGAGTAGCATGGTCAGTGTACATAATCACTTTTGATCCTCCTAAGTATGATCTAAACTTGTCAATGGCATAGACCACTGCAAGCAATTCCTTTTCTGTGGTTGTGTAATTTTTTTGGGCATCATTTAAAACACGGCTAGCATAATAAATGACATGCAGAAGTTTGTCATGCCTCTGTCCCAGTACTGCACCAATGGCGTGATCACTGGCATCACACATTAATTCAAATGGCAATGTCCAGTCTGGTGTAGAGATAACTGGTGCTGTGACCAGCTTAGCTTTCAGAGTTTCAAACGCCTGCAGGCACTCTGTGTCAAACACAAATGGCGTGTCAGCAGCTAGCAGATTGCTTAGAGGTTTTGCAATTTTTGAAAAATCCTTTATAAACCTCCTGTAGAATTCTGCATGCCCCAGAAAGCTTCTGATTGCCTTAACATTGGCAGGTGGTGGTAATTTTTCAATTACCTCTATTTTAGCTTGATCCACCTCTATTCCTTTGTTTGAAATTTTATGCCCAAGGAAAATCCCTTCAGTCACCGTAAAGTGACATTTTTCCCTGTTTAAAACCAGGTTGGTCTCTTTGCATCTTTTCAAAACCAGTGTCAGGTGATCAAGACAGGAGCTGAATGAGTCTCCATATACTGAGAAGTCATCCATGAAGACTTCCAGAAATTTTTCCACCATATCAGAGAAAATAGAGAGCAGCATCTCTGAAAGGTTACAGGCGCATTACACAGCCCAAAAGGCATCCTTCTGTAAGCAAATACTCCAGATGGACATGTGAATGCTGTTTTCTCTTGATCCTGGGGATCTACTGCAATTTGGTTGTAGCCTGAATTGTCATCCAGAAAGCAGTAATAATTATGGCCTGCTAGCCTTTCTAGCATTTGGTCTATGAATGGTAAAGGAAAATGATCCTTTCTGGTGGCTGTATTGAGCCTTCTGTAATCAATACACATGCGCCACCCTGTAACTGTTTTTGTAGGAACCAGTTTATTTTTTTCATTATAGACCACTGTCATGCCTCCCTTTTTAGGGACAACTTGAACAGGACTCACCCAGGGGCTATCAGAAATAGGATAAATAATCCCAACCTCTAGTAATTTAGTGACCTCTTTTTGCACCACTTCCTTCATGGCTGGATTTAGCCGCCTTTGTGGTTGAACCACTGGCTTAGCATCATCCTCTAATAGGATTTTGTGCATGCATCTAGCTGGGCTTATGCCCCTAAGGTCACTTATGGACCACCTAAGAGCTGTCTTGTGTGTCCTTAGCACTTGGATTAGTGCTTCCTCTTCCTGTGGATTTAACAGAGCTTATGATCACTGGAAAAGTATCACCTTCTCCCAGAAATGCATATTTCAAGGATGGTGGTAATGGTTTGAGCTCGGGTTTAGGAGGTTTTTCCTCTCCCTGAGGAAATTTCAGAGGCTCTTTCAATTCCTCTGAATCCTCTAGATCAGGCGGAACATCTTTAAAAATGTTTTCCAGCTCTGATTCGAGACTCTCAGCCATGTTGATCTCCTCCACCAGAGAGTCAATAAGATCAACTTTCATGCAGTCTTTTGGTGTGTCTGGATGCTGCATGGCATTGACAGCATTAAACTTAAACTCATCCTCATTGACTCTCATGGTTATTTCCCCCTGTTGGACGTCAATAAGAGTTCGTCCGGTTGCTAGGAAAGGTCTTCCTAGAATGAGAGTAGCACTCTTGTGCTCCTCCATTTCCAGCACAACAAAGTCAGTGGGAAAGGCGAATGGCCCAACCCTGACAATCATGTCCTCAATCATGCCTGATGGGTATTTAATGGAGCCATCAACAAGTTGGAGACATATCCGGGTTGGTTTAACTTCTTCAGTTAAACCAAGCTTTCTGATAGTGGATGCAGGTATTAGGTTGATGCTTGCCCCAAGATCACATCATGCTGTCTTGGTGCAATTACCCTCTAATATGCATGGTATCAGAAAGCTTCCGGGATCTTTAAGCTTTTTAGGGAAGCTTTTCAGAATGACTGCACTGCATTCTTCAGTGAGGAGAACTTTTTCAGTTTCTCTCCAATCCTTCTTATGACTTAAGATCTCTTTCATGAACTTGGCATAAGAAGGTATTTGCTCAAGTGCTTCTGCAAACGGAATCTTTATTTCAAGAGTCCTGAGATAATCTCCAAAGCGAGCAAATTGTTATCCTGCTCCTCTTGGCGGAGTTTTTGAGGATAAGGTATCTTGGCTTTATACTCCTCAACTTTGGTTGCTGCAGGTTTATTTCCTATAGAAGTGGTTGAAGAAGCCTTTTTAGAGGGGTTGTCATCAGCACTTGTGTGTGTCTGATCCTTCACTGGCATATGAGTGCCAGGGTTGGAAGCTGGAGTGACGTTAGACGCCAACTCCTCATCTGCTCCTGGCGTCTAAATGCCAGAACTGTGCTTCCTTTGGGCGTTCAACGCCAGTTCCTTGCTTGTTTCTGGCGTTGAACGCCAGTCCTGAGCATGGTTTGGGCGTTCAGCGCCAGTCTTCCACCCAATCTCTGGTGTTTTAGCGCCAGAATTATTTCTCTCCGGGCTCTTACTGTCCTCAGATGGATTTTGGGTAGTTTGCTCATTTCTTGGCTTCCTGCTACCTTAAGGTGGGGTATTTAATGTCTTCCCACTTCTTAATTGAACTGCTTGGCATTCTTCTGTTATTTGTTTTTACAGCTGCAGCTTTGTCTGCTTTAATTGTACTTCCATATTTATATTAGCCATCCTTCTCTCTTGTAGTCTATCCTTGAATTCGGCTAACTGCTTTGTTAGAAAATCCAATTGCTGATTGAATTTAGCAGCTTGTTCTACAGGACTGAGTTCAGCAGTTACTGTTTTAGCCTCTTCTTTCATGGAAGGGTCACTGCTTAGGTACAGCAGTTACTGTTTGAGCTTCTTCAATTGTCTTTCTCATGTGGATAGATCCACCAGCTGAGTAATCTAGAGAAAGCTGAGCCCTTTCTGTAAGCCCATAATAGAAGATGTCTAACTGAACCCACTCTGAAAACATTTCAGAGGGGCATTTTCTTAGCATCTCTCTGTATCTCTCCCAGGCATCATAAAGAGATTCATTATCTCCCTGTTTAAAGCCTTGGATGTCCAGCCTTAGCTGTGTCATCCGTTTTGGAGGAAAGTATTGATTCAGGAATTTTTCTGTCAGCTGTTTCCATGTCTTTATGCTAGCCTTAGGTTGGTTATTTAACCACCTCTTAGCTTGGCCTTTTACAGCAAATGGGAACAGTATTAATCTGTAGACATCCTGATCTACTTCCTTATCATGTACTGTGTCAGCAATTTGTAAAAATTGTGCCAGAAACTCTGTAGGTTCTTCCTGTGGAAGACCGGAATACTGGCAACTTTGCTGCACCATGATAATGAGCTGAGGATTTAACTCAAAGCTACTGACTCCAATGGAGGGTATACTGATACTACTCCCATATGAAGCAGTAGTGGGGTTAGCATATGACCCCAGAGTCCTTCTGGACTGTTCATTTCCACTTAGATCCATGATGGAGAAAGGGAGATGATGTAAAATAAAAAAAATATATTTTTATTTATTTATTTATTTATTTATTTCGAAAATAAAATAAATTAAAATAAAATAAATAAAAATGAGTGAAGATTTTCGAAAAATGGAGAGAGAGAAAAAAATTGGTTAGGAAGTTTTGAAAAAGATAAGATTGAAAGGATTTGATTGGAAAAGATATGATTTGAAAAAAGATTTTAAATTTTGAAAAAAAAATCTGAATTTTAAAAGTAAATTTCGAAAATTTGCTTTAAAATAGAGAGAAAATATATTTTTGAATTTAAAGAGGAAAGAGAAAAACAATAAGATATCACAAGATTTAAAATTTTTAGATCTAATGCTCCTTGTTTTCGAAAATTTTGGAGGGAAAACACCAAGGAACACCAAACTTAAAAACTTTAAGATCAAGACACAAGGAAAACTCAAGAACACTTTGAAGACTCACAAAAACACAAGAACATGAAGAAAGAACACCAAACTTAAAATTTTTAGAAAACCAAACTAAAATTTTCGAAAATCATAGAAAGATTAACAAGAAAACACCAAACTTAAAGTTTGGCACAAGATCAAGAAAAATTATTTTTGAAAAATATTTTTAATAGAACCGGTGCCCAATCATCAAGAACATAAACCAATGCTCTAGCCAATTGAGCTGTAAATGTAACACTTTTTTTGAAGAAGTATTTTTAATAACTAAGAAAAAATATTTTTTTTTTGAAAACTAATGTTCTGAAAAGGCACACGAAAAACAAGAAAAGAAACAGAACAAGAAAAACTAAAAACTAATAAAGAAAAATAATATTTTTTGAAAAATTTTTGAAAAGAATATAAAAGACTCTGACCCAAAAGACAAAATTTTCCTAATCTAAGCAACAGGATTCACCGTCAGTTGTTCAAACTCAAACAATCCCCGGCAACGGCGCCAAGAACTTGGTGCACGAAAATTACTTCACACTATGTAATTCCGCACAACTAACCAGCAAGTGCACTGGGTCATCCAAGTAATACCTTAAGTGAGTAGGGATCGATCCCACGGAGAATGTTGGTTTGAAGCAAACTATGATTATCTTGCAACTCTTAGTCAGGATATTAATTTGTGGTTATCAATTGACTTGCAAATGAACAAGAGAGCATGAATTAAAGGTTACTTGTTATGCAGTAAATGAGAATATGTTGGAGTTTTGGAGATGCTTTGTCTTTTGAATCTCTGCTTTCTCCGTATCTTCTTCTTCACGCACGCACGTCCCTCCTATGGCAAGCTGTGTGTTGGTGGATCACCGTTGTCAATGGCTACCATCCTTCCTCTCAGTGAAAATGGTCCAGGTGCGCTGTCACTGCACGGCTAATCAACTGTAGGTTCTCGATCATACCGGAATAGGATTTTCTATCCTTTTTCGTTTGTCACTACGCCCAGCACTCGCGAGTTTGAAGCTCGTCACAGTCATCCAATCCCAGAATCCTACTCAGAATACCACAGACAAGGTTTAGACTTTCCAGATTCTCAAGGATGCTGCCAATGGATTCTAGCTTATACCACGGAGATTTTGATTAAGGAATCTAAGAGATACTCATTCAATCTGATGTAGAACGGAGGTGGTTGTCAGACACACGTTCATGGATTGAGGAAGGTGATGAGTGTCATGGATCATCGCCTTCTCTATAATTAAGTGCAAATGAATATCTTAGATAGGAACACGCATGTTTGAATGGAAAACAGAAATAGTTGCATTAATTCATCAAAATACAGCAGAGCTCCTCACCCCCAACAATGTAGTTTAGAGACTCATGCCATCAGAGATTACAAAGTTCAGATCTAAAAATGTCATGAGATACAAAATAAATCTCTAAAAGTTGTTTAAATACTAAACTAGTAACCTAGGTTTACAGAAAATGAGTAAACTATGATAGATAGTGCAGAAATCCACTTCTGGGGCCCACTTGGTGTGTGCTAGGGCTGAAACTAAAGCTTCTCAAGTGCCTGGGCTGTTTTGGGCATTCAACGCCAGGCTGTAACCTATTTCTGGCGTTGAACTCCAACTTCTAACGTGTTTCTGGCGCTGGACGCCAGACTGCAACATGGAACTGGCGTTGAACGCCAGTTTACGTCGTCTATCCTTGAGCAAAGTATGGACTATTATATATTGCTGGAAAGCCCTAGATGTCTACTTTCCAACGCGCGTCAATTGGACTCCTATAGCTCCAGAAATTCCATTCCGAGTGCAGAGAGGTCAGGATCCAACAGCATCAGCAGTCCTTTTTCAGCCTGAATCAGATTTTTGCTCAGCTCCCTTAATTTCAGCCATAAAATACTTGAAATTACAGAAAAACACACAAACTCATAGTAAAGTCCAGAAATATGAATTTTGCCTAGAAACTAATGAAAATAAACTAAAAACTAACTAAAACATACTAAAAACTATATGAAATTAACCCCAAAAAGCGTATAAAATATCCGCTCATCAGTGTCTAACAGAGAGATAAAGAGTATATTGTAGAAGATAGTCAAACCTAATAGAAGAGACTGGAGCACCAGGCTACAAGATGCACTCTGGGCATATAGAACTGCATACAAGACACCCATTGGGATGAGTCCCTTCCGCTTAGTTTATGGAAAAGCCTGTCACCTCCTAGTTGAGGTAGAGCACAAAGCCTTTTGGACAGTAAAGGAGTGCAATATGGAATTTGAGAAGGCCGAAACTGAGAGGAAGTTACAACTGCAAGAATTAGAGAGCCTACGCCTAGAAGCATATGAGAACTCAAGGCTGTACAAGGAAAAGATGAAGGCTGTGCATGATAAGTACATCAAGAGGAGAGAGTTCCAACCTGGGGACTTTGTCCTCCTTTACAACTCTAGACTTAGGCTCATGCCAGGCAAGCTAAGATCAAGATGGGAAGGTCCATATAGAGTCGAGAAGGCCGACCCATACGGAGTTTTCCACCTGAGTAATCCTTCAAGCTCTGAATTCATCAAAGTTAATGGACATCGCTTAAAGCTATATCATGGTGGGAAGGCGACAAAAACCAAGGAGCTAGAGATCTTCCTCTTGGAGGATCCACCTACAGTAGAAGACTGAGCTAGTGGAACGTCCAACTTAAGGATGTTAAAGCAAAGTGCTAGGTGGGAGACAACCCACCATGGTATGATCGTTCCTTTCTTTCTTCTTAGTTTTATTTTTCAATAACTCTTCTCATTATTAGCACATTTAGTTTGCATCTTCATTTGCACAATTGCAAAAAAAAAAGGGGGAGGGGGGGGGAGCACGCGACGCAACAGCGTCGCCCACGCGTCCGTGTGGCAGGTGAGTAAGAAAGAAAAATAAATCGAACAGAAAGTCATGCGAGAGCGTGGCTGGAGGCGTGCCTTAGGCACAAATTGATCCACATGACCGCATCGCTGACGCGTCCGCATCATGTGGGAAAATGCCTCCCACTCATCCATGTCACCCACGCGGACGCATGGTCTAAAAATCGACGTAAGAAAGGGTGCATGGCCGAAAGTTGTGCTGGAGTGGTGCTAGGCTGGCGCTAGAGGCACAAGCCTTACCATGCAAATGCGTGCCTCACGCGTCCGCGTCGTATCCCAATATTGGCCACCCATGCGATCGCGTCCACCACGTGAACCCGTCACCCTGGAATTTGTCAACAACGAGTTTCGAACAGAGAGTTGTGCGAGCGCGAGGCTGCCCTCGTGCCAATAGCACAAAACGAGTCACGCGTCCGCGTGACCGACGCGACCGCGTCGATTCATATGATCGCAATTTGCGCAAACGCGTACCCTACGCGTCCGCGTCGCTTGCACCGCATAACTTATCTTAATCTGCCAAAATATCTTATCTTTCTCTTCCCCAAATCCTACTTTTTCTTTTCCCTCCTTCTTTCTTTCTTCCCTTTTCTTCCTTCTTCCTTCTTTCTCACTTTCTACTTTCTCTCTCTCTCACCACCATTATCAAAGTTTTTCTTTTCTTCTTCCCTCCTTACTTTTCTATTCTTCTTTTTATTTATTCTTCTTCCTTTCTTTTTCTTTTTACTTGCATTATCCATGTTTTCTTTTTCTGTCTTTTTCTTTTAATTGGTGTTGGAAATTTATTAGGATCATTATTATTCCTTATGATTTGCTTGTGGATTGTTAAGGACTTGTTTGGCAATTATATATTAATTTTTAAGGGTTGCTTGCATGTTCAATTCAATACTTTCAATAGCCTATTCACCATGCATGCTATGTGTTTGTGAAAATGCCCGTATGGCATTGTGCACTATTTTTTCGATATCTTTTATCTTACTACTCTAAAATGCTTGCTTTTCATAAAACCCTTTTTCATATCATATTAATTCAATATAATTGTCATTACAAATAGGTTATTAGTTTGAAAGGCTTGGTAATCTAACTGGGACATTGAATGCTTGATCTATGCTACTCATGCCTTTGCCTGCATGCCAATAAACACCTTGCTTTTACTTGTCATCATATGCAATTGCTATTTTCCGTTGATGATTTTTCACATGTAGTCATGACCATGTGTTTACATCATTCATCTTTTAATGTGCATTAATTACCACGTTCCCTGCCCTCTTCCCTGCTCTTACCCTTGACATTTTAACATACTTTCTCTTTTCTTTCTTTTAGGATGGCCACCAAGAAAGGCAAGGAGAAAGCTACTCCTAAATCAACAGCAGCAAGAAGAGGAACCAAACGAGTATTAGTGGCAGAGCCATCTTCAACTACAGTTAAGCCCTCAACAAAAAGAATTAAGAGGATTATAAAGGTAGATGAAAAGGAGAAAGCCTTCCTAGCAAAGGACACTGTACAATTTACCAATCGCTACTGTGAGCAGATGTTCCCCATCCTGGCAGAAAGGAGTTACAACAACGAATACCTTCTTATCCTCCCGACCCGTATTGCTGAATTTCTTGAGCCGCAAATTGAACGAAGACAATGGGGTTTCCTACAGAGATAGCCACGGTAGGTTAATCTTTCCTGGGTAGTCGAGTTCTACTCTAATTTCCACCTATCAACCCTGCAGTCTATGTATGTTTGTCAGAAGCAAGTCCCCATTACAGAAGAGGCCATTCAACGAGCTTTAGATCTTCCCCCTACTCCAGAAGGACTGGACGCATTTCAAGAAGCCTCACTCAAGCGCCAGATGTACCAATTTGACTAGAACACTGTTCTCCGAGTTATTGCACAACTTGGCAGCAGATGGATCTACGGATACCATCGTTCCCATCCTAAGGGAATTCTGGCTTCCGCACTTACCTTGGAGGCTCGCGTGTGGGCACAGATTATGTCCCATTACGTCTTTTCGAGCACTCACGACTCCTCCTTCACTGCAGACATGGCCGATCTACTATGGTGCATCCTTACAGACCAGCCTCTGAACCTACCAAGACACATCCGGAATGCCATGGGACACTTACAAATTGCAGGCAACTTACCTTTTCCCGCCTTGGTTTCAGATCTCGTCTCAGCAGCCGGAGTCTCCTACAGAGCTGGGGACACCAAAGCCATGCTCCCACGAGATGATCAGTACGTCTCTAACGAGAAATATATCAGACCTCCAGCAACCACTACAAACCAGCCTACTGAACCGGTTGAAGACATTCCACCTTCAACACCACAAGCACCTACAACCACTCAACTGCTCCATCAGATACTTGAAAGGTTGGATCGGCAGGAACACAAAGCAAAGCTAAGAGAGCGCCGAAACAAGCGCCAATTCACATACCTCAAGGAACTATTTAAGGGAAAATACAGAGACTCAGACACCCTGGACTCCACTTTGTTTACCAGCACAGGGTGCCATGACGGTCTCGACTGTGGAGATACTGCTACCAGCCCACCTTTGTTCCTGACAGATGGCACCGAGGACGGTGCAAAGCCTTAAGTGTGGGGAGGTTGGTCAGTACTTGACTTCCGGAGGTAATTTCTCTTCCCTAACACCAATAAAATAGGATATTTAGTTAGTTTTTCTTTTGTAGAATAGGATAAATTGCATAGTAATAGGTTAGTTGTATGCATGTTCTACTTGATTGAAAAGACAGTAAGTTTCTTCTAAGACCCTATTTTTAGAACAAAATTTCACTAATTTTAATCAAAACTTTTATGTTAAATTTGCTTGAAGTTATATTTGGAACATGGTTTTTTAGCTAAAGAACACACAACCTGTGAGACTTTGAGCCTAAATACATGGTTACATTATTTAACCATAATTATTTTATTCTTGTGTATTTACTTCTCTATGATTGTTGTAACAACCCCGATTTTCGAGTACGCGAGATCTTTTCTGAAAGTACGAATTTTTCCGAAAGATCAGTAAGGGGAAAACCTTTGATATATCATCAAGAATCTCAATCCTCATTGTCATTATGTCATCTTTAAGTTAGAACCTTTCCCGAGGCAAGCTCGATGATGCAGTCGCGAAGAACCTAGTTTTTGAACCGTATCGGTTAGGAGTTTTAATTCGGTTTTTTGTAAATAGTCTCAGTTTGACAAACCGGACTCGATTTATGAGAGAAGAGAGATAATAGGATGATATTATCATTATATTAGTATTAGAAGCTTCTTGAATAATATTATAAGGTTACTTGGTCAGTTTTAGTTAAAAATAGAAAAACCGGTTTAACCGGGTTCACAATTTACTGGTGCAGCTTAGCACCAGCACTCTCTGATGACTTTAGCAATGCTAAGGCCTCATTATACATGTTTTATTCTCATAATAAATATGTTACTAGTGTCATTTATGCTAGTAGCTCAGAAAATAATTTTTAGAGATGTTTTCACAAGTGTTCTGATACACCTAGTTTTAGTAATTATACATCTGAGATATTTTAATATTATTTTAATCCACCTCCAAGCCAACCAATCACAACTCACCCTACACCCCCAAAACCCCCACGCCTGGCTCATTTTCACTTTGTGGCCAAAAATAGGTAGAGAGAAAAAGAGAGAAAAGTTCTTAGTTCCAAATCTTCAAAGCTTGATTTCTGCTGAACTAAAACTCAAATCAAAATTCCAATCCGACCAAAATGATCCTCTCTTCTTTCTCTACATGATGTATGACTTATCAAGGCTGGGATCAAGGTGAGTTGGCTGCACCATCTCTCTTTTGATTCAGTTTCAAGGAAACATGCTTAAATATGTGCTTTCTTGATGTGATTTAGGAGGAAAAAGTGCTTAAGGACCACCTGAAAATCTAACTGAATTAGGGGCAGCAAAATCAGGTAGGGTGTCACGAAATTAATCTTGATTATTTGTGTTTGAGTTGTGTGAATGTTGTATAAATTGGCTGTGCTAAAAATTGTTGCTTATATGATTGATTCTTGGTGAAAATTTGGTGAAATTTTGATGAAATTTGATGAAATTCAAGCTTTAAAGTTCATGTTCTTGGGCAGCTGAAAAAACGAAACCCTAAGCTTAAATTGAGGTTCAATTTGTGTTGAAATCATGTAGAAAAGATGGGGTTTTAGTAGCTGCTAATTTATTATGAATTATAGTAAAAATCGGTTGCTGAAAAGACTGAAAAACGGGTAAAAACAGAGAAAGAATCTGAAGAATTTATGAAGAACATGAAGAACACTTTGAGTGTAGTGAAGAACAATGAAGAACACCTTTTTGATTCATAAAAGGGCAAGGAAGTAATTATTTTGGTGTTTGAGGGGTTATTTGGTAATTACTGAAAGTTAGGGTGGTAAAAGTAGAAATATTAAAAGTTACGGGTGGTAAAAAGTGAATTTTAAAGGTTAAAGGTTAAAGTAAAGTTAATTTTCGAAAATATATTAATAAAATAATAAATAATAATAAAATATTAAATAATAATATTTAATTAAAAATAATATTTTAATAAAAATAATAAAATAATGCGAAAAAGGCAGTTTTCTGTAAAAGCTTTATAAAGACAACTTTAAGTGCAGAATCTCATAATTACCTTCATAAAACACTTAGGGAGTGGTAAGAACATATTGGTGAGGCAAAGATAAATAAAAGATAAAAGTTTAAGAAAAGATAAAAATCGAAGAAAAAGTCTGTAAGATTTTAATGACAGAAAAACAGACAAAGACTAGCAAACAAACTAGGGCAACATAGTTAGTTTTTGAGTTGCGACTAGGGTTAGGTATTATATGAAAAGTTAAATTGTTTCAGTATAGACTTAATTGTTGCTTGAGGCAACCCAAGAGATATTGTTTGCTTATTCGTTGCTGAATGCAACCTAAGAGATAATATTTATTATCTGTTGCTTTAAGCAACCCAAGAGTTTCTGTAGGGAAACTTGGATACTTACAGCAATTTTCCGTTCCCAAGAGTATATTTCGTGCGAGTAGAAAGCAGAGGCTGTCTCAATAGAGCTGCTAATAATTATATGCGCATTTATTTGAACGGAAGATCGTATCCGGGAAATCGTGAACTCGTGACTGGATAAATGTCGGGAATGCAGGTGCTAACCGACACATGAGCTCATGGCCTGTACTAGGGCTAGACATGCATCATTCTTGTCTGCGCATCATTCTCTGTTGCTTTCCTTCTTGTGAGTGAACTATTTCTTTATGTTTGTCTGCTTGAGTGTTATGTCTGTGCTTTATTTCCTTGTGTTCTTCTGTTTGTGTTCTGTTTTCTGTTTTCCTATCTATTTTAACTAATGTTTACTACTTTATTGTATTCTAATATCTATCTGCTAATCGGAATCAAATAAATGAACGTAACTAATAACCCCGACCCTACTAAGAACTCCCCAGTTCTTACCCCTTCTCTCCCTTCCTTCCCCCTCAGATGGAGACGGGCGTGATCTTCTATGAGTTCGAGGACCCTTACGTCTACGAGGATCTGTTACATCACAGTTACTTCATTATGGGTTTGGAGCCTCGTATTAGAGGATATGCGTTACCTAATCGAGCTTTTCAACATCCTCTGTCTAGCCCGCATTTTGACCCCGATGCTCCTTACGACTTTCCCTTATACTGGTTACTTCTTGACGCACCTGGACATCTTTTTCCTGATAATCCCGGGCACCCTATACCAGCTCAACCTTTGAATGAGGTGGTACCTGAGCCTATCATTCCTGACGAGCCTGAGTTAGCTGATGACTACGTACCTGTGATACCACCAGAGTGGGATTTTTCCCCTGAGCCGATCCGCGACTTTCCACAGCCTGATGAGCCGGCACTACCAGACGGTGGGGTAGCTCCTATATACGCGAACGGACCTGTGCTCGCGAAGAGTTTTGTTCATAGTGACAGCAGTGTTTCTGGTGGATCTGAGGGTATAGTTGTAGCTGCAGATGATGAGGAGGAGGAGGATCCTGAGATAGAGATAGAGCAGGATGAGGAGATGGACGAGCCTCACGGCGATTCTCCGAACGGCCACGTGTAGATATAGTTTGACTGCGGAAGGGGCATTCTTTTGATGACACTCTAGTCTAACATTATCTGTTAGTTAGTCTCTCACTTGTGTTAGTACACCCGAGAGCTAGGAGCTATATAGTAGTTAGGCTAGCCTGGGTGCCAGTTTAGTGGCTTTTTGTATGGGCCAGGCCCTGGGAGTGCCGTGTATATATTAGCTACGTAGGATGACGAGGATGTAAACTGACTTGATCTTGTGTAAACGCTGCATGTTTTGTTATAGTGTACATGATGTATATTATCAGTTGTGTTTCTATGTTTCTTTATGCCGCTTTTCTATTACTCTCAATGTATGCTTGTTTATTTTACCTTGTTATCCGCAACGATACGATATAAAAAAAAGTTACCCGTAAAATTGGCATCGCTCTAACAAGGAACAGGCTCATATAGTAAATAATAGTTAATAATTAAGAGGGATAAGTTAGTAACACTTAGCTTCTTGTATGACCATGGCATACTGGGAGTTGGGTCGTTACAAGTTGGTATCAGAGCAATTCGTTCCCAATAGAGCCTGGGGAGTGGACTGACTATGCTTCATTGCATACTCTGTTGTGTGTCTCATGCTGATAGGATATCTATGTGATATGTATTGCATGATTGTCTCTGTGTTTTCATTCTGGGAGTGTTCACACTTGACTTGAAGTGTTAAGACTGATCACCTTAATAATGATTGTTTGGTGTGAACAGGACCACAATGGGTTCACGGAGACGAGGCGTACGGGAAGGAATTCCTAATGTTAACTACGAGAGGGAGCAGGAGACGTTTATGACTACCATGAATGCTGTGGCTGAGGTAGTGCATGAGGCTGCAGTAGCAGCGGCTAGGGCTGTTGATCATCTTGGAGTGAGAAACGGGAATGAGAATGAGCATGGGGAAGATAGTGGAAATGATGAGAATAACTTGGGGCATCTCGAAACACCTATGACCCTTGCGACTTTTCTGAAGGTTAAACCGCCTAAGTTTAAAGGTACACTCGTTGCGACTGATGCTGACAACTGGTTTCGAGCTATCGAACGATCACTACGAGCACAGCATGTTCCGGAAGGCCAGCACGTGGAGTTTGCTACTTATATGCTGGAAGGAGAAGCTGAGCATTGGTGGCAGGGGATACAGTGACTGTTGCAACAAGGTGAAGGCAATATTCCTTGGAATATTTTTAGGGATGAATTTTATAAGAAGTATTTTCCGAGGGCAGCTCGTGATGCTAAGGAGATGGAACTTATGCAGCTGAAACAGGGTAACACAACTGTTGCAGAATATGCCCGTAAGTTTGATGACTTATGCCGTTTCTCCAAGATCTGTCAAGGGAATCCTGCTGACTTTGAAGAATGGAAGTGTTTGAAGTTTGAAGGGCGCCTTCGTGAGGATCTGATGAGTTCAGTAGTTCCATGGGAGATACGAGATTTTGCTGAGCTGGTTAATAAGTGCAAGTTAGTGGAAGAATGTGCTAAGAAGGTAATTGCCTCTAAAGCAAGTCGTCAAGGATTTCCACCAAGGAACTACAATAATTATAATTGGTAACCACGAAGGACAAACTTCAAGACACCTGGTGTGCCACAGCGAAGAAACCCACAGGCTGGTAACATCCCTGCTCGCCCTACGGGTGGAAACGGAGTTAGACCAAGGCAGGATAATGGTAAACGACCCCAACAGGCACAGGTGAATACTGCATGTAGGTAGTGTGGAAAAGATCATGGTAATAGACCCTGCTTGTTTGGGACATCCAAGTGTTATATTTGTAATGAACCAGGACATATGGCTAAGAATTGCCCGAAGAGGTTTACTCGGAATCCAGCGTGAACCCAGCAACAAGGTCGAGTGTTTGCCATGACTGCTAATGATGCTATGCAATCAGACGCCCTGATCTAAGGTCAGTGTTACGTCAAGAATCGATTTCTAACTGTACTGTATGATTCGGGTGCATCGCATTCCTTTATTTCTTTAACTGTTGCTCGTGAGTTGGGACTAGATTTCTCTTAGTTGAACTTTGATCTAATTGTCCATACACCTGCATCCCAAAATTCTTTGACTAGTTTAGTGTGCCTACAAGTACCATTCACTATTAGGAACAGAACTTTTATACATGATCTAATATGTTTGCCTCTATGTGGTTTAGAAGTTATTCTAGGGTTAGATTGGTTATCTAAGTATCATGTTTTCCTTGATTGCTATGAAAGAACTGCTATTATTCCATCTGATAGTTTAGATATTAAACCATTTCTGTCTCATACTTTATATCTGAATTCTGTAAGAGTTTCATTAGACGGGAGTGATTGTGAGGGGTACATTCTGTTAGCGGCTAGCTCGAGTGACAGTGAACTAAGCTTAGAACAAATTCGAGTGGTGAAGGAATTTCCTGATGTTTTCCCAGACGACATACCTGAGTTTCCTCCTCAGCGAGAGATAGAATTCAGCATTGAACTAGTACCTAGAACCGGACCGATTTCTATAGCACCATATCGGATGTCACCATTGGAACTCGTAGAGTTGAAGAAACAGTTGGATGAGCTACTTGGAAAGAAATTTATTCGTCCCAGTGCATCACCTTGGGGAGCTCCAGTATTGCTAGTAAAGAAGAAGGATGGTGGAATGCGACTTTGTGTGGATTACCGACAGTTAAATAAAGTCACCATCAAGAACAAGTATCCACTTCCACGGATAGATGATTTAATGGACCAGTTGAAAGGTGCAACTATGTTCTCGAAGATTGATTTGCGATCGGGCTATCACCAGATTCGAGTGAAAGAGTCGGATATACCAAAGACTGCATTTAGAACTCGATATGGTCACTATGAGTATACGGTTATGTCGTTTGGACTAACTAATGCTCCTGCAATTTTCATGGATTACATGAATCATATTTTTCGTCCGTACCTTGATCAGTTCCTAGTAGTTTTTATAGACGATATTCTCATCTATTCGAAGATAGAAAGAGAGTATGAAGAGCATCTAAGAACTGTATTGCAGATACTAAGGACTCGGAAGTTATATGCTAAACTATCAAAGTGCGAGTTCTGGACAGAGAAGGTGACATTTTTGGGACACGTTATATCACATAGAGGAATTGCAGTGGATCCTTCAAAAATTGAAGCAGTAGTGCAATGGGAACCACCTATGACCGTTACAGAAGTTCGGAGTTTTCTCGGACTAGCTGGATATTACCGGAGGTTTATTAAAGGGTTTTCTCAGATAGCCTTACCTCTGACTAGCCTTACACGAAAGGAAGTTCCGTTCGTTTGGACGGCTGAGTGTGATAGAAGTTTCAAGATGCTTAAGGAAAAGTTAACAACTGCACCTGTATTAGTACTACCCGACCCACAGAAACCTTTTGAAGTATACTGTGATGCTTCTCATAAAGGACTTGGATGTGTGCTGATGCAAGACAAAAACGTGGTGGCTTATGCTTCCCGGCAGCTGAGACCTCATGAACGAAATTATCCAACGCATGACTTGGAGTTGGCTGCAGTAGTGTTTGCTCTGAAGATCTGGAGGCACTATTTGTATGGCGCTCAACTAGAAGTTTTCTCTGACCACAAAAGTTTAAAGTATATCTTTGACCAGAAGGATCTAAATATGCGACAGCGAAGGTGGATGGAGTTCCTGAAGGACTATGATTTTAAGTTAAGTTATCACCCAGGAAAAGCGAACGTGGTGGCAGACGCCTTGAGCAGGAAGAATTTGAGTATCTCTTGGATGATGATAAAGGAAGAGAAGCTACTTGTGGAATTTGAGGACCTTAAGTTGGCTATGACTGAGACGTCAAGTGGAGTCCGTTTGGCCCAATTGCATATAACACCAGATTTTAAGATTAGGATTCAGCAAGCACAAGCACAGGATTCAGAAATGATGACGATGCTGAGACGGATGAAAGTAGAGGAACCAGAAGCTGTAAGACTAGATCGTAGCAGTCTCTGGAGATACAAGAACAGAATTTGTGTGCCTAGCTCTGGAGATTTGCGGCAAAGGATTCTTGCAGAAGCCCATCAAAGTAGATTCTCTATGCATCCTGGAGTAACAAAGATGTATCAAAATTTGAAACAAATGTTCTGGTGGCCGGGCTTGAAGAAAGAGGTAGCTGATTATGTCTCAAAATGTTTAACCTGCCAGAAGGTGAAGGTGGAACACCAGAAACCGTCAGGAACCCTGCAACCCTTAGAAATACCACAATGGAAATGGGAGCAGATCACTATGGATTTTGTCACGGGATTGCCAAGGACCTCCACTGGACACAATGCCATTTGGGTAATTGTGGACAGGTTGACGAAGTCAGCGCACTTCCTTCCGATTCGAGTTGACTATACATTAGAAAGGCTGGCACGGATATATATTCAAGAAATCGTACGATTACACGGAAGACCTTCGTCAATTGTTTCAGATCGAGATCCGAGGTTTACTTCCAGATTCTGGGGAGCTTTCCAGAGAACGTTGGGAACAGAATTGCATATGAGTATAGCAAACCATCCTCAGACAGACGGACAATCAGAGCGGACAATCCAGACATTGGAAGACATGCTAAGATCTTGTGTGATGGATAACCAAGGCAGTTGGGATAGGTATTTGCCATTGGTCGAGTTCGTCTACAACAACAGTTACCAACAAAGTATCGGGATGGCACCATATGAAGCTCTCTACGGAAGAAGGTGTCAGACACCATTGTGTTGGAATGACGACGGAGAAGCTAGTGTCTTAGGTCCAGACTTAGTGCAAGAAACTACTGAAAAGATAAAGGGGATTCGCCAGAAGATCCAGACAGCACAGAGCCGTCAAAAGAACTATGCCGATAATAGACGTAGACCCTTAGAGTTTAGTGAGGGAGACCATGTCTTTCTTAAAGTAACCCCAACTACTGGAATAGGTAGAGCCCTTAAGACTAAAAAGCTTAATCCTCGATACATAGGACCTTTTCAAATACTTAAAAGAGTCGGA
Source organism: Arachis hypogaea (assembly GCF_003086295.3). Lineage (NCBI taxonomy): Eukaryota > Viridiplantae > Streptophyta > Magnoliopsida > Fabales > Fabaceae > Arachis > Arachis hypogaea. The sequence continues at coordinate 51,526,983 of NC_092049.1, forward strand.
CTAGTAGCTTATCAAGTAGCCCTTCCTCCATATCTGTCAAACCTTCATGATGTTTTTCATGTCTCGCAACTTAAGAAATATATTCCCGATGAGAGTCACATTTTACAACCAAAGACAGTACAGTTACAAACGATTTGACATATCAAGCATCACCAGTTCAGATCGTAGAAAGAGGTGATAAGCAGCTAAGAGGCAAAACTATTCGCTTAGTCAAAGTAGCTTGGGGACAAAGAGGAGAAGAAGAGCAAACTTGGGAACTGGAAGATAAGATGAAAGCCTATTACCCGCATTTATTCTCAGGTAACTGAAATTTTGAGGGCAAAATTTTCTGTTAGGAGGGTAGAATGTAACAACCCCAATTTTCGAGTACGCGAGATCTTTTCTGAAAGTACCAATTTCTCCGGAAGATCAGTAAGGGGAAAACCTTTGATATATCATCAAGAATCTCAATCCTCATTGTCATTACGTCATCTTTAAGTTAGAACCTTTCCCGAGGCAAGCTCGATGATGCAGTCGCGAAGAACCTAGTTTTTGAACCGTATCGGTTAGGAGTTTTAATTCGGTCTTTCGTAAATAGTCTCAGTTTGACAAACCGGACTCGATTTATGAGAGAAGAGAGATAATAGGATGATATTATCATTATATTTGTATTAGAAGCTTCTTGAATAATATTATAAGGTTACCTGGTCAGTTTTAGTTAAAAATAGAAAAACCGGTTTAACCGGGTTCACAATTTACTGGTGCAGCTTAGCACCAGCACTCTCTGATGACTTTAGCAATGCTAAGGCCTCATTATACATGTTTTATTCTCATAATAAATATGTTACTAGTGTCATTTATGCTAGTAGCTCTGAAAATAATTTTTAGAGATGTTTTCACAAGTGTTCCGATACACCTAGTTTTAGTAGTTATACATCTGAGATATTTTAATATTATTTTAATCCACCTCCAAGCCAACCAATCACAACTCACCCTACACCCCCAAAACCCCCAAGGCTGGCTCATTTTCACTTTGTGGCCGAAAATAGGTACAGAGAAAAAGAGAGAAAAGTTCTTAGTTCCAAATCTTCAAAGCTTGATTTCTGCTGAACTAAAACTCAAATCAAAATTCCAATCCGACCAAAATGATCCTCTCTTCTTTCTCTACATGATTGTATGACTTATCAAGGCTGGGTTCAAGGTGAGTTGGCTGCACCATCTCTCTTTTGATTCAGTTTCAAGGAAACATGCTTAAATATGTGTTTTCTTGATGTGATTTAGGAGGAAAAAGTGCTTAAGGAAAAAGTGCTTAAATATTACCTGTTGCTTTAAGCAACCCAAGAGTTTCTGTAGGGAAACTTGGATACTTACAGCAATTTTCCGTTCCGAAGAGTATATTTCCTGCGAGTAGAAAGCAGAGGCTGTCTCAATAGAGCTGCTAATAATTATATGCGCATTTATTTGAACGGAAGATCGTATCCGGGAAATCGTGAACTCGTGACTGGATAAATGTCGGGAATGCAGGTGCTAACCGACACATGAGCTCATGGCCTGTACTAGGGCTAGACATGCATCATTCTTGTCTGCGCATCATTCTCTGTTGCTTTCCTTCTTGTGAGTGAACTATTTCTTTATGTTTGTCTGCTTGAGTGTTATGTCTGTGCTTTATTTCCTTGTGTTCTTCTGTTTGTGTTCTGTTTTCTGTTTTCCTATCTATTTTAACTACTGTTTACTACTTTATTGTATTCTAATATCTATCTGCTAATCGGAATCAAATAAATGAACGTAACTAATAACCCCGACCCTACTAAGAACTCCCCAGTTCTTACCCCTTCTCTCCCTTCCTTCCCCCTCAGATGGAGACGGGCGTGATCTTCTATGAGTTCGAGGACCCTTACGTCTACGAGGATCCGGTACATCACAGTTACTTCATTATGGGTTTGGAGCCTCGTATTAGACGATATGCGTTACCTAATCGAGCTTTTCAACATCCTCTGTCTAGCCCGCATTTTGACCCCGATGCTCCTTACGACTTTCCCTTATCCTGGTTACATCCTGACGCACCTGGACATCCTTTTCCTGATAATCCCGGGCACCCTATACCAGCTCAACCTTTGAATAAGGCGGTACCTGAGCCTATCATTCCTGATGAGCCTGAGTTAGCTGATGACTACGTACCTGTGATACCACCAGAGTGGGATTTTCTTCCTGAGCCGATCCCCGACTTTCCACAGCCTGATGAGCCGGCACTACCAGATGGTGGGGTAGCTCCTATATGCGCGAACGGACCTGTGCTCGCGAATGGTTTTGTACATAGTGACAGCAGTGTTTCTGGTGGATCTGAGGGTATAACTGTAGCTGCGGATGATGAGGAGGAGGAGGAGATGGACGAGCCTCACGGCGATTCTCCGAACGGCCACATGTAGATATAGCTTGACTGCGGAAGGGGCATTCTTTTGATGACACTTTAGTCTGACATTATCTGTTAGTTAGTCTCTCACTTGTGTTAGTACACCCGAGAGCTAGGAGCTATATAGTGGTTAGGCTAGCCTGGGTGCCAGTTTAGTGGCTTTTTGTATGGGCCAGGCCCTGGGAGTGTCGTGTATATATTAGCTACGTAGGATGACGAGGATGTAAACTGACTTGATCTTGTGTAAATGCTGCATGTTTTGTTATAGTGTACATGATGTATATTATCAGTTGTGTTTCTATGTTTCTTTATGCCGCTTTTCTATTACTCTCAATGTATGCTTGTTTATTTTACCTTGTTATCCGCAACGATACGATATAAAAAAAAAGTTACCCGTAAAATTGGCACCGCTCTAACAAGGAACAGGCTTATATAGTAAATAATAGTTAATAATTAAGAGGGATAAGTTAGTAACACTTAGCTTCTTGTATGACCATGGCATACTGGGAGTTGGGTCATTACAATTGTAATCTATATTTTGTTTTATCCTATATGTCCAATGTTAAATATATTTATATGCTTGCATATGATTGAGGCCATTATTTGTTTAGCTCACTTATCCAAATTAAGCCTACCCGTTAAGTTACCTTTGTTAGCCACTTTGAGCCTTTAAATCCCATTTGTTCTGTATTGTACCACATCACTAGCCTTAAGCGGAAAAACAATTATATGTCCCAATTGAATATTTGGTTAGTTTAAGATAGAATTGTGTGTTAATTGAGTATGGGAAGATTGTGGGAACAAACGTTAATAAGGTAATGTGTCATGATAATATAATGGGAATTTGGGTACCTACTCATGTGAAACTATAAAAGAAAAAATAAAAAAAATTCTATGTGCATTGATAAGCTATGTTTATTTTTATTTAAAAAAAATTTCAAAAATATTCAATAAATAAATAAGGGGACAAAATTACCCCAATGCTAAGTTAAAATTCAAGAATCAATGCATATATGATAAAATTAAAATAAAAGTTGATACATGAGTAAGTAATGTGAAAGGGAAATTTTGGGTAGCTAGGTATGAAATCTAAGTTATAAAGAATATATATGTGTGTTAGGTGAAAGCTTGGGTTAAGTAAAGATTCAATTTATAAGCTTACTTAGCCATATATGTACCCTTACCCTTACATTGTCCCCATTACAACCTTGAAAAGACCTCATGATGTTTGCATTGGTACATTAAATGTTGTTGATTGGTTAGGTGAAGAACAAAAAAAATTAGAAAGCATGATCAGAGAAGGATAGAGTGATTACCCTATACACAAGAGAGGTTAGAGCGTACATACATCATCAGTGAGGGTTCAATGCTTAAATTCTATGTTCCCTGCTTTCATGAGCTACCTTCTTGCATTTTTATCTGTTGTTACTATATAAAAATTGAATTAGTGGGATTTGATTTGTTATTGTCTTGAAGAGCTTATTTGCTTTTGACTAAGTTGACAAGAATTATATAGTTGCATTCACATATATAGGTTGCATTGAATAACATGAGTTTTACATGTTCCTGCTCATTTATTTTATCTCCTTCAACTAAGCATGAGGACATGCTAATGTCTAAGTGTCGGGAGGTTGATAAACCATTATTTTATGGTTTACATTGTGTTTGATTGTGTGGTTTTATCAAATCTTTACCCACTTATTCATTAAATTAGCATGTATTTACAACTCCTTCCCAAAATTACTCCATGATTGAAAACTTACTTCCTAGAGTCTTTTAATTATGTATTTTAATTCTCCTTTATTCCATTCGATGCCGTGATCTGTGTGTTAAGTGTTTCAGGCTTTATAGGGCATGAATAACTTAGAGATTGGAAAGGAAGCTTCCAAAAATGGAAAGAACACAAGAAATTGAGGAGATGACCAGCGAGAAGTGACGCGAATGCTTGGCTCACGCGACCGCGCGAAATAGAGGAAATTGCAGTGACGCGCTCGCGTGCCTGACGCGAACGCGTGAATTGGAAGCTGCAAGAGTGACGCGAATGCGTGGACGATGAGCACGCGTGGAAAGGCAAAACGCTGGATGACGCAAACGCGTGGATGACGCGATCGCGTGACATGCGCGATCTACAGAATTCGCTGGGGGCAATTTTGGGCCATGTTTTGACCCAGTTTTTGGCCGAGAAAAGTAGATTAGAGCCAGGGAACATGCAGAGACTAGGGAACAACATTCATTCCGCTTAATTTTAGTTTTTAGATCTGATTTTACTCCTCCTCTAGTTTTTCTCTCTACACATTCATAGTTTTTAGAATTTGATTTTATTGCTTTTTGGACTGGGATATTGAGAAGAGTTATTACCTCCGTCAAGACTTCGTCATTCTAGTTTGTTTCCTTACTTGTCACTTACTCTTCCATATCCTTAATTTCTTCAGAGTTACTATTGGATTATTTTTAGAATTTATTAATACAAGAACTATTTTTATTTTAATTGATCCTTTTGATTATTATTTATCATGTCTTTCTTTACTTCCCTTTCTTATTTTGCGAAGTTTACATTCATAATGAGCGAGTAGTTCCATAACTTGATTGGGAGTTGATTGAAAGGAGGATCTTGAGTTGGAATGCTCAAGAGTAAAATTATAGTTGGGTTTAGCATTGGGTCACCCTCTAATCACTGACACTAGTCCTTCCCAAGGGAGAAGATTAGAACTTGTGAATAGAAACTGACTTCCAACTTGCTTAACTTTCCTTTATCTTGTAAAGGATAACTGAGTAGGCAACCTTCAATTATCACTTTGATCTTGGGAGAACTCCATCAAGGATAGGGCTTCCAACTAATCTACTCCCGGTCAAGGATTTTATTTAAATTACATAAATTCTCTGATTTAATTTCCTGTTTATCAACTCAAACCATTTTAGAAAACATCTGATTAATAGAATAGCACACCTTTCTGCAACTCGTTGGGAGACGACCTGGGATTCATACTCCCAGTATTTTAATTCTAATTTTGTGACAACCCCTTCTAAATTGATAAGCGGATTTTTGGTTGGTTAAGAACTATACTTGCAACGCATCTCTTATAATAATTTCTTAACTCACCAATTTTTGCCACGTCAGGGTGCTTCATAGCTTCATTTAAAGTGAAACTCACTGTTCTGCCATCTATCTCAAAGGAGTAAGTTCCTGAGAATGCATCTAGCTTGAACTTTAAAGTCTTCAGGAATGGTCTTCCAAGCAGGGTTGATGATGGTCTACCTGAGTCATTAGGGAGCATTTCCAGGATATAAAAGTCAATAGGAAATGTGAGCCCTTTAATGCTCACTAGTACATCTTCAGTAATTCCAACTATTGTAATAATGCTTTTATCTACTAACACAAAACGAGCTGCTGACTTTTTTAAGGGAGGGAGCCTCAAGGTATCATATATAGACAATGGCATTATACTAACACACGCTCTTAAGTCACACATGCAATCAGAAAATATTACACCTCCAATGGTACAGTTAACCATGCATGGAGCTGGATTACTACAGTTTTCAGGTATACCTCCCATTAAAGAAGATATAGAACTACCTAAAGGAATAGTTTCTAACTCATTAATTTTATCTTTATGAATGCATAAATCCTTTAGAAACTTTGCATATTTAGGTACCTGCTGAATGACATTAAAAAGGGAAACAGTTACCTCAACCTTTTTGAATATTTCTACCATTTTGGGATCAAGTTCCATCTGTTTTCTGGATTTCTTTACAAGTTGTGGAAATGGGATAGGAATGGCATCTTGTACGGCTTCAGCTTCCTTTGGTTCTCTATTCCTTGGTTGAACTGCTTCTTTTTCAACTATGTCTTGTACGTCCTCTTCTTCTTCAGCATCTTCCACTTCTATCACATCCTTAGCTGGAGCGTGTACTTGTAGGCTTGGCTCCTCATGGTTCCTCTCTGGCAGTATGGTTCTGGACCTCAAAGTGATGGCATTGATGCCACCCTTCAGGTTAGGTAAGGGTTGAGAAGGAATTCCACTGGAGTTTAAAGGTTGGTTAGTGGAAGTAGGTAATAAATCTATCCGGACGGCGAGAGCTTGTAAAGTGGCATTCAGACCATTTAAAGTAGAGTTCAACTGTGTCTGCATGTCTTGTTGTCCTTGTGCAAGAGAACAAAGCATCTCGTCATTTGATGAAGAATTAGGATAGGTGATCTGAGGAACTTGTTGTTGGTTATGCTGGGATCCTTGAGATTGTCTTAGGTGAGGTGCTCTGTAAGGCTGGTTCTGATTCTGCTGTCTGTTGTTGTTATTCCACCTCTGGTTTCTATTGTTATCTCTGCCTCCTCTGTTATAGTTGTCCCTCTAGCCATGGTTAGAATTATCCCTCCAACCTTGCTTGGAGTTGTCCTGCCATCCTTGGTTATAGTTTTCACCTTGGTTGTAATTGCCGCCTTGTTGATTGTATCCTTGATTCGGACGGTCATAGAAGTTATGAGTAGCTACCACAGTATTGTCTTCTTATTGGAACTGCAGACATTCATCAGTATAATGACTATAGTCAGCATAGATTCTGCATACTCTCTGTGAGATTAATTGTTGGCTCTGTTATAGTAGGTGAGGCTGAGCTTGTTGTTGTTGGTTCAACTGTATTTGCTTCAGTAGGTTGGTCATCTCACATATACTCTGTGTAAGAACGGTAGTCTCAATGCTAGAGGAAACCTCTGCAATAGCTTTTGAGTGGTTGTGCCTGTGCTTGTGATTCCTAGTGGACTCAGCTAAGTCGCTGATCAGTTGCCATGCTTCATCTGCGGTCTTGTACTTTTTCATAGAACCATTACTAGCACCATCCAGTGTAGTTTTATCCTGAGGCTTCATGCCTTGTGTGAAGTAGCTGATCAACACCAGTCTGTCGATCATGTGATGGGGCATGTGTCTAGAAGGTTCTTAAAGCACTCCCAGTACTCATAAAGAGTCTCTGATTCTCCTTGAATAATGCAGGAGATCTCTTTCCTCAGTCTATCTGTAACTTCAGCTGGGAAGTATTTTTCTAAAAATTCTCTCCTGAGCGTATCCCAGTTGGTAACAGTCACTTCAGGTTGGGAGTAGTACCACTCCCTCGCCTTTCCCTCAAGAGAAAACGGGAAGACGGTTATTAGAATAGAAGTTTCATCTGCACCATTACGCCTAACAGTAGAACAGGCTGTCTAGAAATCCCTTAAGTGCTTGATAGGCTCTTGAGTAGGTAAGCCATGAAACTTGGACATCAAGTTGATTAGTGTAGTTTTTAGTTCAAAATCTGTAGCCAGAGTTGGATGATGCACTTGATACGACTGCAGTGTAAAATCTGGGGCTCTAGCCTCCTGGAGAGTAATCCTCCTAGGTGCTGCTATGCTATCTACACATGAATTAACTGAATCAGAAGTAAAGGAGCTTGTTTCGCTCTCAGATGGCGGTTCAGATTTGCCCTCAGATGAGACTGGTGAATCGATAACAATCACTTCACCACCCTCAGAGGCTAACTGACATCGAGCTTGCCTAATACGTGAAAGAGTTCTTTCAATTTCAGGATCAAAAGCGGCTAAGCTCGGATCAGGCAGTGAACGCGTCATTCAATGAGAAAAACATATAGCTCATGGTAACAAAAATAAAAAAATAAAATATGCAAATAAAAATAAAAAATATGTACACTAATTAATAATCTAGTACACTATTGTAACTCCCCGGCAACGGCGCCAAAAATTATTGCGTGGCAGAAGTTAGACCAATTAAGAGATTTTTAATAAGAGAATAGCGTTGCAAGTATAGCCCTTAACTAGCTAAAATCCATCTCACCAATTTAACAAGGGTGTCACAAAAATTTAGAATAAAAATACTGGGAGTATGAATCCCAGGTCGTCTCCCAACGATTTGCACGAAAGGATGCTATTTTATTAATTAGGAATTTTTTGAGAGTTTTGAGAGTTGAATAATGAGCAATTAAATAATTATAAATTAAAGCAATAAACTGAGAATGATTATTGATATTCTAAATAAAAAGCCTTGACTGGGGGAATGATTAATTGGAAGTTCTATCCTTGTTGGAATCTCTTAAGTGTAGTATCAAAAAAGTTGTTGTTTTTACTTAGTTAACCCTTACTAAATAAAGGAAAGTCAAGTGATTAAGCTAACCCTTATTCGCAAATCCTAGTCCTCTCCCTTGGGAAGGTCTAGCGTTAGTAAATACAGAACTAGCCAACAACTTCTAATTTAACCAACACTTAAGCCTTCCAACTCAAGTGTCTCCACTTAATCAACCCCCATGTCAAGTTGGGAATTCTACTCCATTGACATGGATATAATACTCAGAAAAATATAAGAAGACATAATAAATTAATTAAAATAAAATAGAGACTGAAAATTATTAAAAGTAAAAGTAATCCTTTTTATCAACAATCCATGAAAATAACCCAATTAGAACTATAAATAAAATAAATAAGGATATGGAAGAATAAGGGACAAAGTAAACAAACTAGAATAATGTCGTCAACGGAGGTAATGACTTCTTCAATATACAAAAGCATAAGCTAATTAACTATGAATGTAAAGAGAATCTAGAGGGGAAGTAATCCTCTCTAAATTCAGATCTAAAAACCTAAAAACTATCCTAATGAGAATATGTGAATGTGTATTGATGTGTATTTAATATGTTGTTGAGTCTCCGCATGTTCACTGGATTTATTCTGTGTTTTTGGGCCAAAAACTGGGTCAAAACGCGGCCCGAAATTACCCCCATCATTTTCTGCTATTTCTGCAGATTGCACAGGTCACGCATACGCGTCGTCCACACGTTCGCGTCATTCAGCGATTTTTCTTGTCACGCGTACGTGTCGTCTACACGTTCACGTCATTCGTGCAGACTCCAATCTACCCGTACGCGTCAGGCACGCGCTCGCGTCGTTGCGATTTTCTCCATTTCGCGCACTCGCGTGAGCCATGCGCGCGCATCAGTGTTCACTAGTCATCTCCTTAGTTTCTTGTGTTCCTTCCATTTTTTGAAGCTTCCTCTCTATTCTCTAAGTCATTCCTTCCCTTTGAAGCCTGAAACACTTAACACACAGATCTCGGCATCGAATGGTATAAAGAAGAATTAAAATATACTAATTAAAGATCTCTAGGAAGCAAGTTTTCAACCATAAACAATACTAGGAAGGAAAATGTAAAATCATGCAATTATTATGAATAAGTGGGTGAAGACTTGATGAAACCATTCAATTAAACACAAGATAAACCATAAAATAGTGGTTTATCACCCAACCTATCTACTAATTAGATTAGTAGTGGGTTAGTGTCAATGGTATCAAATTGATTACCTAGGATTCTCAAATCACCAATTCAATGAGACCCAATGACTCAAGGTCACTCAATTCCCTTAGCTTATGCCAAGAGTAAAGAAATCTACTCCATAATCAAAGGAAACATTTCATCAAACACATGGTAAGAATTACTAAAAGACATTTTCAAAATGCAATTAAATTGAAATTAGCAAATACCCACTAACAATTATCAACATACAATCACTCAAACAACACAATTAACCATGAAAATCATCAATGTAACATTAGCAATTCAAGATTCACAAGATTCATGAAATGGGTATAAAATGACAACTGACAAAAAAACATAAATCTAACACAAGATCTAAATAAAATTATGCTAAGGAATTCAAATTAAATAATCAAAACTAGTAATTAACAATATCCAATTTAGAATTCAACAAGGGAAGATCAATGCAAACTAGATCTAGAGAGGAACAATGGTTTCTCTCCCTAGAAGAACAAAAAACAAAAACTAGCTAAAAATTGTGTCTAAGTGTAAATTGAATGATCCTCCCCTTTCCCCTAGCATCCTTGGGTCTTTTCCATGCAGAACCAGCTTGAATTTGGGCCTCTTCAGCCTCAGAAATTGCCAGGCATGATTTCCTTTAATGAGGTCACGTGCAGCTTGTCGCGCGTGCGCGCCATGCGTGTGTCCGCACCCTACACGCGTGCACATCGGTGTGGATTTGCTAATCTGCACGAATGTGTCCATCCTTGCGCGCCGCTTCTAGCTGTACTGATCCACGCGTGCGTGCAAGGTGCGCGTGCGTGCCCATTCTGGAATTCCCAAAATTAAAATCTTCATGTTGCTTCCTCTTGTGCATGCTTTCTTTCTCTCTTCTAGGCCATTCTTGCCCTATAAATTTTGAAATCACTTAACAAACACGTTACGGCATCGAATGGTAATAAAGGAGGATCAAAATATAGCAATTTTAAGGCAAAAGAAGCATATTTTCCATCATGGAGCAATATTAGGAAGGGAACACAAAATCATGCAATTCTTGTGGATAAGTGTGAAAAATATTGACAAAAACCCCAAATTCTACACAATATAAACCACAAAGTTGGGGTTTATCAAATCTCTCCATACTTAAACCAAGCATGTCCTCATGCTAAAAATAAAAAGACCAAAGATCATGGTAAGAAAGGGTTTCTGAAATTCAAATTTCCTAAATGAATGCATGCAACTAATGTAAAATCATCTACCTACTTGGTCAAGGGTAAATCTATCCTCCAAGAACACATATGAGCGTACAGGGTGAAAATGATATATAGTTCATAAATCCTACCAAATTGAACATTACTATGGAATGCATACAACTTGCTAGATGAACGCTTGTGAAAGCCGGGAACAAGGAGTTGAGCATCGAACCCTCACCGGAAGTGTATCCGCTCTATTCGCTCGAGTGTATAGGGTTTGTCACTCAATTCCTCTCCTAATCATGCTTTCCAAAATTTGCCTTTCATCTAACAATCAACAATTACTTAATGCATGCTTACAAGTATCATGAGGTCTTATTCATGGGTTGTAATGGGGCTAGGGTGAAGGTAGGGATGTATATAGTCAAGTGAGCTTAAAATTTGAATCCTTCGTTAACTTAAGATCCCACTAGACACATAGAACAACCTATACAACTATAATACGATACCTAGCTAGCCATGGGTTTCACTTTTCGCATACTCATGCATTCTTTTCAATTCACATCCCATATGCATTGTTATTATTACTTTGTGTTGGGGCATTTTTGTCTCCTTTCATTGCTTCCTCTTTTTTTTCATATTTTTGTTTTTTCTACATTTTTTTTCTTTTTCTTTTTCTTACATTTTCATATATACACATAAAATTTTTTTTTCTTTTTGGTCCCCTTTTTCTTGGGTTTTCATGTACAAAAGTTTCAATGCATATGGTTCAATCATTCAATACATGAGTATGTTCCCAAATCCTAGAATTTTCAATTATAATTACAAATACACCTCTTTACATCTACCCGAGTTCCCAAGTACACCCTCCCTTTTGAATGATACACACCTCCACTCACCTAAGCTAATCAAGGATCCAAATCCAGGGACATTCATTATTTTTCACTTAGGGTTGTTGATGTGCTCTATTTAAGAACAAAAAGGGTTTAACATGGGCTCAAAATTGGTTAGCAATTGTAGATAAAAGGGTTAAGGCCGTTTGGGAAAAGTGACTATTGAAATGATGGCCTCAATCATGTAAATACATTCATACACAAAGTAATGGACATATAGAATCAGACAAAGCAAGGATTACAATCATAGAGAGAAAATAATGCACACAAGAATGGGGAATAGTGGTTAGAAGATATAACCACACAATAGGCTCAAAGCTTACATGCTTCTATTCTTAGCTCAATCACTATGTTCCAAAATACATTCTTGAAGCAAGTTTACCACAAAAAAAATTTTCAAAATTGGTAGGGTACCTGATGAGCGGATAATTTATACGCTTTTTGGCATTATTTTTACATAGTTTTTAGTATAATTTAGTTAGTTTTTAGTATATTTTTATTAATTTTTAAATAAAAATCACATTTCTGGACTATACTATGAGTTTGTATATTTTTCTGTGATTTCAAGTATTTTCTGACTGAAATTGAGGGACTTGAGCAAAAATCAGATTCAGAGGTTGAAGAAGGACTGCAGATGCTGTTGGATTCTGACCTCCCTGCACTCAAAGTGGATTTTCTGGAGCTACAGAACTCCAAATGGCGCGCTCTCAATTGCGTTGAAAATTAGACATCCAGGGCTTTCCAGAAATATATAATAGTCCATACTTTGATTAAGGATAGAAGACGTAAACTGGCGTTGAACGCCAGTTTCATGCTGCATTCTAGAGTCAAACGCCAGAAACAGGTTGCAAAGTGGAGTTAAACGCCAGAAACAAGTTACAAACTGGCGTTCAACTCCAAGAAAGACCTCTACACGTGTAAAGCTCAATGCTCAGCCCAAGCACACACCAAGTGGGCCCCGGAAGTGGATTTCTTCATCAATTACTCATTTCTGTAAACCCTAGTAACTAGTTTAGTATAAATAGGACTTTTTACTATCTTTGTAAGGGATCTTTTGATTGGTTTTTTTATGCTATCTTAGAATTTCATGGGGGCTGGCCATTCGGCCATCCCTGGACCATTATCACGTATGTATTTTCAAATGGTAGAGTTTCTACACACCATAGATTAAGGTGTGGAGCTCTACTGTTCCTCATGAATTAATACAAAGTACTACTGTTTTTCTATTCAATTCGAGCTTATTCCTTCTCTAAGATATCCATTCGCACCCAAGAACATGATGAATGTGATGATTATATGACGCTCATCATCATTATCATCTATGAACGCGTGCCTGACAAACACTTCCGTTCTACATGCAAACAAGCTAGAATGAATACCTCTTAGATATCTAATACAGGGGACCGAGTCCGAGATATTAAAATCTTCGTGGTATAAGTTAGAACCCATGGATGGCCATTCTTGAGATCCGAAAAGTCTAAACCTTGTCTGTGGTATTCTGAGTAGGATCTGGGAAGGGATGGCTGTGACGAGCTTCAAACTCGCGAGTGCTGGGCGTAGTGACAGACACAAAAGGATAGTAAATCCTATTCCAGTATGATCGAGAACCGACAGATGATTAGCCATGCAGTTACAACGCATTGGACCATTTTCACAGAGAGGATGGGATGTAGCCATTGACAATGGTGATGCCCTACATAATGCTTGCCATGGAAAGGCGTTGGAATGATTAGATGAAGACAGCAGGAAAGCAGAGGTTCATAGGAACGAAAGCATCTCTATACGCTTATCTGAAATTCTTACCAATGATTTACATAAGTATCTCTATCCTAATCTATGTTTTATTTATCTTTTAATTATTAAAACTCTAAATCCATTTGAATCCGCCTGACTGAGATTTACAAGGTGACCATAGCTTGCTTCAAGCCGACAATCTCCGTGGGATCAACCCTTACTCACGTAAGGTTTATTACTTGGACGACCCAGTGCTCTTGCTGGTCAGTTGTGCGAAGTTGTGACAAAGAATTAAGATTATGAACGTGCGTATAAAGTTTTCAACGCCGTACCAAGGAATGGAACCGTCACGATTTCTGTGCACCAAGTTTTTGGCACCGTTGCCGGGGATTGTTCGAGTTTGGACAACTGACGGTTCATCTTGTTGCTCAGATTAGGTAATTTTATTTTAATTTTAAGCTTTTTATTTCTTATTTTTGAAAAATACAAAAATTTTTCTTCTTTTTTTCGTTTTTCCCAATTAAATTCCAAAAAAAAATCAAAATAAAAAAAAGTTTAATAAAATAATAAAACCAAAAATATTTTGTGTTTCTTGTTTGAGTCTAGAGTCTAGTTTTAAGTTTGGTGTCAATTGCATCTTTTTAATTTTCTAAAAATTATTTTTGAAAATTTCATGCATTGCATTCTTCATGATCTTCAAGTTGTTCTTGGCCAGTCTTCTTGTTTGATCTTCATATTTTCTTGTTTTATGTCTTTTCTTGTTTTTCATATGCATTTTCAATTTATTAATGTCTAAAGAATAAAAATTTTTAAGTTTGGTGTCTTGCATGTTTTCTTTTCTTGAAAATTTTTCAAAAATAAGTTCTTGGTGTTCATCTTGACATTCAAAGTGTTCTTGGTGTTCATCTTTGCATTCAAAGTGTTCTTGCATATTTTTCTTGTTTTGATTCATAATTTTCATGTTTTGAGTCTTTTTGATGTTTTTCTCTTTCATCATTAAAAATTCAAAAATAAAAAAAATATCTTTCCCTTTTTCTTCTCATCAAATTCGAAAATTTGAGTTGACTTTTTCAAAAATTTTTAAAATTTAGTTGTTTCTTATGAGTCAAATCAAATTTGCAATTTAAAAATTCTATCTTTTTCAAATCTTTTTCAAAAATCAAATCTTTCTCATTTTTCTTTCATAATTTTTGAAATTTTCAAAATTAATTTTCAAAAATCTTTTTCATAATTTTCGAAAATCTTATTAGCATTTAATGTGATTGATTCTAAAATTTTAAGTTTGTTACTTGCCTAGTAAGAAAGGTTCAATCTTTAAAATTTTAAATCATATCTTTTAGTTTCTTGTTAGTCAAGTAATCAACTTTGATTTCAAAATCAAATCTTTTTAAATTTCTTTTTCAAAATAAGTTTCAATCATATCTTTTCAAAATCAATTTCAAAATCTTTTCTAACTTCTTTTCTAACCTCTTATCTTTTCAAAAATTGATTTTCAAATCTTTTTCAAACTAATCCTATCTTTTTGTTTGAATCTTATCTTTTTCAAAACTACCTAACTAACTCTCTCTTTCTAATTTTCGAAAATCACTTTCACCATTTTCAAAATTCCTTTTTAATTAATTAATCGTTTTAAAAATTTAATTTAATATAATTTCAATTTTAATTTTCGAATTTTAAATTTAATTTTAAAATATTTTTTTATTTTCGAATTATTCTTCTCATCTCTCACCTCTTTCTATTTATTTATTTATTTACTAACACTCCTCTTCATCTAAGAATTCGAACCTACTCCTCACCCTTGTGTTTGGATTCTCCATCTTCTATTCCTATTTTCTTCTACTCACATAAAGGAATCTCTATACTATGACATAGAGGATTCCAAATTTTCTTTTCTGTTTTCTTCTTTTTCATATGAGCATTGGTATGCGAAATTGTTACTCTAAGGTTGTAAAATTTGTTGTTCGTTCTCTCCCTGGCAATGACGCCAATAACTGGTGCATAATACCATGGTCCAAACATAACTTCACAACTTCGCACAACTAACCAGCAAGTGCACTAGGTCGTCCAAGTAATAAAACCTTACGTGAGTAAGGGTCGATCCCACGGAGATTGTTGGTATGAAGCAAGCTATGGTCACCTTGTTAATCTCAGTCAGGCGGATATCAAATGGTTATGGAGTTTTCGAATAATAATAATAAATAAACAGAAAATAAAGATAGAAATACTTATGTAATTCATTGGTGAGAACTTCAGATAAGCGTATAGAGATGCTTTCGTTCCTCTGAATCTCTGCTTTCTCGCTGTCTTCATCCAATCAGTCTTACTCCTTTCCATGGCAAGCTTTCTGCAAGGGCATCACCGTTGTCAATGGCTACATCCCATCCTCTCTGTGAAAATGGTCCAAATGCTCTGTCACGGCAAGGCTAATCATCTAGAGGTTCTCGATCATACTGGAATAGGATTTACTATCCTTTTGTGTCTGTCACTACGCCCAGCACTCGTGAGTTTGAAGTTCATCACAGCCATCCCTTCCCAGATCCTACTCGGAATACCACACACAAGGTTTAGACTTTCCGGATCTCAGGAATGGCCATCCATGGGTTCTAACTTATACCACGAAGATACTAATAACTCGGACTCAGTTCCCTGTATTAGATATCTAAGAGATACTCATTCTAGCTTGGTTACATGTAGAACGGAAGTGTTTGTCAGGCACGCGTTCATAAGTGAGAATGATGATGAGCGTCACATAATCATCACATTCATCATGTTCTTGGGTGCGAATGGATATCTTAGAGAAGGAATAAGCTTGAATTGAATAGAAAAACAGTAGTACTTTGTATTAATTTATGAGGAACAGTAGAGCTCCACACCTTAATCTGGAGTGCAGAAACTCTACCGTTTGAAAAAACATAAGTGATAATGGTCCAGGCATGGCCGAATGGCCAGCCCCCAAACATGATCAATAGATCAAAAGATAATCCAAAGATCATAAGATGTCTAATACAATAGTAAAAAGTCCTATTTATTCTAAACTAGTTACTAGGGTTTACAGAAGTAAGTAATTGATGCATAAATCCACTTCCGGGGCCCACTTGGTGTGTGCTTGGGCTGAGCTTGAAGTTTACACGTGGAGAGGTCACTCTTGGAGTTGAACGCCAGTTTGTAACGTGTTTCTGGCATTCATCTCTGGTTTGTGACGTGTTTCTGGCGTTTAACTCAAGACTGCAGCGTAGAACTGGCGTTCAACGCCCTTTTGCGTCGTCTAAACTCGGCCAAAGTATGGACTATTATATATTGCTGGAAAGCCCTGGATGTTTACTTTCCAACGTAATTGAAAGCGTACCATTTTGAGTTCTGTAGCTCCAGAAAATCCACTTTGAGTGTAGGGAGGTCAGAATCCAACAGTATCAGCAGTCTTTCTTCTACCTCTGAATCTGATTTTTGCTCAAGTCCCTCAATTTCAGCCAGAAAATACCTGAAATCACAGAAAAATACACAAACTCATAGTAAAGTCTAGAAATGTGAATTTAACGTAAAAACTAATAAAAACATCCCTAAAAGTAACTAGATCCTACTAAAAACATACTAAAAACAATGCCAAAAAGCGTATAAATTATCCACTCATCAAGCATGAACAAGGATAAGAACATTCTTGTTGAGGTTGATCCTGAACCTGAAAGGACTCTGAAAAGGAAGCTAAGGGAAGCTAAAGCACAACTCTCTGGAGAAAATCTGACAAAAATTTTCGAAAAAGAAGGAGACATGGCCGAAAATAATAACAATGCAAGGAAGATGCTTGGTGACTTTACTGCACCAAATTCCAATTTACATGGAAGAAGCATCTCAATTCCTGCCATTGGAGCAAACAACTTTGAGCTTAAACCTCAATTAGTTTCTCTGATGCAACAGAACTGCAAGTTTCATGCAATTCCATCTGAAGATCCTTTTCAGTTCTTAACTGAATTCTTACAGATCTGTGATACTGTTAAGACCAATGGGGTTGATCCCGAGGTCTACAGGCTTATGCTTTTCCCATTTGCTGTAAGAGATAGAGCTAGAGTATGGTTGGACTCTCAACCTAAAGATAGCCTGAACTCTTGGGATAAGCTGGTCACGGCTTTCTTAGCCAAGTTCTTTCCTCCTCAAAAGCTTAGCAAGCATAGAGTGGATGTTCAAACCTTCAGACAGAAAGAAGGAGAATCCCTCTATGAAGCTTGGGAGAGATACAAGGAACTGACCAAAAAGTGTCCTTCTGACATGCTTTCAGAATGGACCATCCTGGATATATTCTATGATGGTCTGTCTGAGTTGTCAAAGATGTCACTGGACCATTCTGCAGGTGGATCCATCCACCTAAAGAAAACGCCTGCAGAAGCTCAAGAACTCATTGACATGGTTGCAAATAACCAGTTCATGTACACTTTTGAAAGGAATCCTGTGAGTAATGGGACGCCTATGAAGAAGGGAGTTCTTAAAATTGATACTCTGAATGCCGTATTGGCTCAGAATAAAATATTGACTCAGCAAGTCAATATGATCTCTCAGAGTCTGAATGGATTGAAGGAATCATCCAATAGTACTAAAAAGGCATCTTCTGAAGAAGAAGCTTATGATCCTAAGAACCCTGCAATAGCAGAGGTGAATTACATGGGTGAACCCTATGGAAACACCTATAATACCTCATGGAGAAATCACCCAAATTTCTCATGGAAGGATCAACAAAAGCCTCAACCATGCTTTAACAATGGTGGAAGAAACAGGTTTAGCAATAGCAAGCCTTTTTCATCATCCACTCAGCAACAGACAAAGAGCTCTGAGCAGAATCCATCTAGCTTAGCAAATATAGTGTCTAATCTATCTAAGGCCACTGTAAGTTTCATGAATGAAATACGGTCTTCCATTAGGAATTTGGAGGCACAAGTGGGCTAGCTGAGTAAAAGGGTCACTGAAACCCCTCCTAGTACTCTCCCAAGCAATACAGAAGAAAATCCAAAGGGAGAGTGCAAGGCCATTGAGTTGACCATCATGGCCGAACCTACAAGGGAGGGACAGGACGTGAATCCCAGTGAGGAAGACCTCCTGGGACGTCCAGTGATCAATAAGGAGTTTTCCTCTGAGGAACCGAAGGAATCTAAGACTCATCTAGAGACCATAGAGATTCCTTTGAACCTCCTTATGCCATTCATGAGCTCTGATGAGTATTCTTCTTCTGAAGAGAATGAAGATGTTACTGAAGAGCAAGTTGCCAAGTACCTTGGTGCAATCATGAAGCTGAATGCCAAATTATTTGGTAATGAGACTTGGGAAGATGAACCTCCCTTGCTCATTAATGAACTGAGTGATCTGGATCAACTGAGATTGCCTAAGAAGAAACAGGATCCTGGAAAGTTCTTAATACCTTGTACCATAGGCACCATGACCTTTGAGAAGGCTCTATGTGACCTTGGCTCAGGGATAAACCTCATGCCACTCTCTGTAATGGAGAAACTGAGAATCTTTGAGGTGCAAGCTGCCAGAATCTCATTAGAGATGGCAGACAACTTAAGAAAATAGGCTTATGGACAAGTAAAGGACGTGCTAGTAAAGGTTGAAGGCCTTTACATCCCTACTGATTTCATAATCCTGGATACTGGGAAGGATGAGGATGAATCCATCATCCTTGGAAGACCCTTCCTAGCCACAGCAAGAGCTGTGATTGATGTGGACAGAGGAGAATTGATCCTTCAACTGAATGAGGATAACATTGTGCTTAAAATTCAAGGATCTCCTTCTGTAACCATGGAGAGGAAGCATGAAAAGCTTCTCTCACTGCAGAGTCAACCAAAGCCCCCATAGTCAAACTCTAAGTTTGGTGTTGGGAGGTTCCAACCTTGCTCTAAACATCTGTGAGGCTCCATGAGAGCTCACTATCAAGCTATTGACATTAAAAAAGCGCTTGTTGGGAGGCAACCCAATGTTATCTAATTATATTTATTTATTTTCCATTGTTATTTTATGTTTTCTTTAGGTTGATGATCATGTGAAGTCACAAAAACTACTGAAAAATCAAAAACAGAGTGAAAAATAGAATGAAAAATAGCACGCTCTGGAGGAGAACAGTCTGGCGTTTAAACGCCAGAAACAAGCATCTGTCTGGCGTTTAACGCCAGAAATAGGCGCCAAGCTGGCGTTTAACGCCAGAAACAAGCATCTACATGGCGTTAAACGCCAGAACAGAGCATGGAAGTGGCGTTTAACGCCAGAAACAGGCAGCAGTCTGGCGTTAAACGCCAGGATTGCACAGCAAGGGCGTTTTACACGCCTAATTGGAGCAGGAATGTTAAGTCCTTCACCCCACTTGATCTGTGGACCCATAGGATTCCCACCTACCTTCTTCTCTCCTTTTCACACCTTTTCCTAACTCTCTCCCCCAAATGCCCTTCACCAATCACTTCAATCACTCTTTCCCATCACCCCCTCACCACTCACATCCATCTTCTCTTCCCCATAAACCCCACGCACTTTCAAATTCAAAATATTTTCCCTCCCAAACCCAACCCTAAATGGCCGAACCCTAAACCCCTCCCCACTTCTATATAAACCCCTCATTCCTTCTTCTATTTCACACAACACAACCCTCTCTTCTTCCACTTGGCCGAAACCTACTCTCTCTCCCTCTCCTCCATCTCTCTCTCCCTCTCCTCCATTTCTCTTCTTCTTCTACTTCTTTCTTTCTTCTTTTGCTCGGGAACGAGCAAACATTTTAAGTTTGGTGTGGTAAAAGCTTTGCTTTTTGTTTTTCCATAACCATTTATGGCACCTAAGGCCAGAGAAACCTCTAGAAAGAGGAAAGGGAAGGCAATTGCTTCCACCTCTGAGTCATGGGAGATGGAGAGATTCATCTCAAAGGTCTATCAAGACCACTTCTATGAAGGTGTGGCCAAGAAGAAAGTGATCCCTGAGGTTCCTTTCAAGCTCAAAAGGAATGAGTATCCGGAGATCCGACTTGAGATTCAAAGAAGAGGTTGGGAAGATTCAAAGGAATGAGTATCCGGAGATCCTAATGGTTCAAGAGTTCTATGCAAACGCATGGATCACAAGGAACCATGATCAAAGTGTGAACCCGAATCCAAAGCATTGGCTTACCATGGTTCGGGGGAAATACTTAGATTTCAGTCCAGAAAATGTAAGGCTGGCATTCAACTATCCAATGATGGAAGAGAATGCACGCCCCTACACAAGAAGTGTCAACTTTGATCAAAGGTTGGACCAAGTCCTCATAGACATATGTGAGGAAGGAGCTCAATGGAAAATTGACTCAAGAGGCAAGCCGGTTCAACTAAGAAGGCATGACCTCAAACCAGTGGCTAGGGGATGGCTAGAGTTCATTCAACGCTCAATCATTCCTACTAGTAACCGGTCTGAAATTACTATAGACCGGGCCATCATGATCCATAGTATCATGATTGGAGAGGAGGTGGAAGTTCATGAGATTATACCTCAAGAACTTTACAAGGTGGCTGACAAGTCCTCCACTTGGGCAAGGTTAGCCTTTTCTCACCTCATATGCCACCTCTGTAATTCAGCTGGAATTGATATAGAGGGAGACATCCTCATTGAAGAGGATAAGCCCATCACTAAGAAAAGGATGGAGCAAACAAGAGATCATGGACCTCAACATGAGCATGAGGAGATTCCTCACCATGAAATCCCTGAGATGCCTCAAGGGATGCACTTCCCTCCACAAAACTTTTGGGAACAAATCAACACTTCCCTAGAAGAATTAAGATCCAACATGGGATAACTAAGGGTGGACTCATTCCTTAATCTCCTTGTTTATTTATTTTCCTGTTTTTCAATTTTTGAGCTTTATGTTTATTTATATTTGTGTCTTATTACATGATCATTAGTGTCTAAGTGTCTATGCCTTAAAGTTATGAATATGAATCCATCACCTCTGTTGAATGAAAAATGTTTTAATTACAAAAGAACAAGAAGTACATGGTTTCGAATTCATCCTTGAAACTAGTTTAATTATTTTGATGTGGTGACAATACTTTTTGTTTTCTGAATGAATGCTTGAACAGTGCATATGTCTTTTGAAGTTGTTGTTTATGAATGTTAAATATGTTGGCTCTTAAAAGAATGATGAAAAAAGAAAAATGTTATTTGATAATCTGAAAAATCATAAAAATGATTCTTGAAGCAAGAAAAAGCAGTGAATACAAAAGCTTGCAGAAAAAAAAAAGAAGAAAAGAAAAATGGTGAAAAAAAAAGAGAAAAAGAAAAAGCAAGCAGAAAAAGCCAAAAGCTCTTTAAACCAAAAGGCAAGAGCAAAAAGCCAATAGCCCTTAAAACCAAAAGGCAAGGGTAATAAAAAGGACCCAAGGCTTTGAGCATCAGTGGATAGGAGGGCCTAAGGGAATAAAATCCTGGCCTAAGCGGCTAAACCAAGCTGTCCCTAACCATGTGCTTGTGGCGTGAAGGTGTCAAGTGAAAACTTAAGACTGAGCGGTTAAAGTCAAGGTCCAAAGCAAAAAAAAAAGAGTCTGCTTAAGAACCCTGGACACCTCTAATTGGGGACTTTAGTAAAGCTGAGTCACAATCTGAAAAGGTTCACCCAGTTATGTGTCTGTGGCATTTATGTATCCGGTGGTAATACTGGAAAACAAAGTGCTTAGGGCCACGGCCAAGACTCATAAAGTAGCTGTGTTCAAGAATCAACATACTGAACTAGGAGAATCAATATCACTATCTGAATTCTAAGTTCTTATAGATGCCAATCATTTTGAACCTCAATGGATAAAGTGAGATGCCAAAACTATTCAAGAGGCAAAAACCTACAAGTCCCGCTAATCTGATTGGAGCTAAGTTTCATTGATATTTTGGAATTTATAGTTTATTCTCTTCTTTTTATCCTATTTGATTTTCATTTGCTTGGGGACAAGCAAAAATTTAAGTTTGGTCTTGTGATGAGCGGATAATTTATACGCTTTTTGGCATTGTTTTTACATAGTTTTTAGTATGATTTAGTTAGTTTTTAGTATATTTTTATTAGTTTTTAAATAAAAATCATATTTCTGGACTTTACTATGAGTTTGTGTGTTTTTCTATGATTTCAGGTATTTTCTGGCTGAAATTGAGGGACTTGAGCAAAAATCATATTCAGAGGTTGAAGAAGGACTGCAGATGCTGTTGGATTCTGACCTCCCTGCACTCAAAGTGGATTTTCTGGAGCTACAGAACTCCAAATGGCACGCTCTCAATTGCGTTGGAAATTAGACATCCAGGGCTTTCTAGAAATATATAATAGTCCATACTTTGATTAAGGATAGATGACGTAAACTGGTGTTGAACGCCAGTTCCATGCTGCATTCTGGAGTCAAACGCCAGAAATAGGTTGCAAAGTGGAGTTAAACGCCAGAAACAGGTTACAAACTGGCGTTCAACTCCAAGAAAGATCTCTACACGTGTAAAGCTCAATGCTCAGCCTAAGCACACACCAAGTGGGCCCCTGAAGTGGATTTCTGCATCAATTACTCATTTCTGTAAACCCTAGTAACTAGTTTAGTATAAATAGGACTTTTTACTATCTTTGTAAGGGTTCTTTTGATTAGTTTTTTTATGCTATCTTAGAGTTTCATGGGGGCTGGCCATTCGGCCATGCCTGGACCATTATCACTTATGTATTTTCAAACGGTAGAGTTTTTACACACCATAGATTAAGGTGTGGAGCTCTGCTGTTCCTCATAAATTAATACAAAGTACTACTGTTTTTCTATTCAATTCAAGCTTATTCCTTCTCTAAGATATCCATTCGCACCCAAGAACATGATGAATGTGATGATTATGTGACGCTCATCTTCATTCTCACCTATGAACGCGGGCCTGACAAACACTTCTGTTCTACATGCAAACAAGCTATAATGAATATCTCTTAGATATCTAATACAGGGGACCGAGTCCGAGATATTAGAATCTTTGTGGTATAAGTTAGAACCCATGGATGGCCATTCTTGAGATCCGGAAAGTCTAAACCTTGTCTGTGGTATTCCGAGTAGGATCTGAGAAGGGATGGCTGTGACGAGCTTCAAACTCGCGAGTGCTGGGCGTAGTGACAGATGCAAAAGGATAGTAAATCCTATTCCAGTATGATCGAGAACCGACAGATGATTAGCCATGCAGTGACAGCGCATTGGACCATTTTCACAGAGAGGATTGGATGTAGCCATTGACAACGGTGATGCCCTATATAAAGCTTGCCATGGAAAGGAGTAGGAATGATTGGATGAAGACAGCAGGAAAGCAGAGGTTCAGAGGAACGAAAGCATCTCTATACGCTTATCTGAAATTCTCACCAATGAATTACATAAGTATCTCTATCCTAATCTATGTTTTATTTATCTTTTAAATATTAAAACTCTATATCCATTTGAATCCGCCTGACTGAGATTTACAAGGTGACCATAGCTTGCTTCAAGCCGACAATCTCCGTGGGATCGATCCTTACTCACGTAAGGTTTATTACTTGGACGACCCAGTGCACTTGCTGGTCAGTTGTGTGACGTTATGACAAAGAATTAAGATTATGAACGTGCGTATAAAGTTTTCAGCGCCGTACCAAGGAATGGAACCGTCACGATATCTGTGCACCAGTACCCCAAAACACAATTTCTTAGGGAAGAAGTTATTATTTTGACCAAGCAACTCTATAGAGACTAACTATCATGCAAGGAGTATTTACAAGCAAGACTAGCTACACATGCAATCTACTAACTACTAAGCAAAAGATAAATCCGTGGGTGTTGAAAGGAAGAGATTGTTACCCATGGAGATTGATCCAACGACCTCCCCACACTTAGAATTTAACACGGTCCTCCGTGCTACCAACAATGCTCAAAGGACGGTCAGGACCGGAACCGTTACTATCCCCTTCATCAGAGCTCCCATCACTTGGGTTTGACATGGATGCGAATATTTCAGGTTCCTCCATGCTAGGGGTAACACAATGCAGAAGCTTCTCGATGTAAGTGTATCGGCGTTGGTTGCGCCGCTCATATCTATC
This sequence comes from Arachis hypogaea, assembly GCF_003086295.3. NCBI lineage: Eukaryota > Viridiplantae > Streptophyta > Magnoliopsida > Fabales > Fabaceae > Arachis > Arachis hypogaea. Next base: position 51,551,525 of record NC_092049.1, read on the forward strand.
AATCTTCCGGTGTAGATCTTCTATCCTTTGATGGGTGGATCTTTGCCGTGGTTGTGACGATGAGGTGGAAGGAATAGTAGATGGAAGGGCTATGTCAAGGCTTGGGTTGTTCATGGGAAGATGTAAGTATTTTCCGCTTGGGACCACATCGCCCTTAGACGAAATTATAGCCTTCGTATCCATGTCTTCCCAAGGAACACCCGCAGCAGCAACTAAATCAGATACCAAGCTCTAGCTTCTACAGTGAGGAACATGCGTCAATGCACTTGGGCCTCATCTGGAGTCTACCATGGGTCCAAATGTCTCTGGTTCAGCAATGACTCGGAGGATCGAGTCCCAATCAAACCCAAATGCTTCTCACTGACGTGAGACTTCTTGGTAGCCATCCATGTCACTTGGTACTGGTAAGACATTAAGCACTTGCTGAATAGCCTCTTCTGAAACTGAGACTTGCTTCTAGCGCACGTATACCGATTGAAGAGAGGGAAGATGGTAGTTAGTGTAGAATTCTACCACCCATAAGAGGTTGACCTCCTATGGTTTTCTCAGAAGAAACTCCCATCCTCGCCGTTCAATGCGGGGTAGAATATAAGGAGCCACCTTGTCTGGCGGGACGAGTAGATGCTCAGCATGATAGTTCCATTCAACCATGGCGGGGAACTCAAGTTCACATAAGCGGTTGGGGAATCTTGAAGAATCCTTTGCCGGTTTTCCCTTCTCATTGTCATTAATAGGAGCTGGTGCCTTCGCCTTCTTAGATAGGGGTTTGGCTCCTAATGAAGAGTGCGCCTTAGAGTTTGACTTTTCGGGTGCCCTTTTGCGGCTAGTTTCCTTGAAGCTTTCTCCTTGCTTTCTTGGTGGCCATCCTGAAAAAGGAGGGGAAAGAAGGAAAACATTAAACCCAAAGAATCATCTCAACAAAACATGTAAGTGAAAGATAGTGTCCAAAAGGAATATTGCAACAAAGTAATCATAGAGACATGGGTCGCAACACTTGGCATGGGATACAAGAGGGAGTAAAGCACGTAATATAGCATGAGAAGAATAATCTCAAGCATCCATTACAAAGAGCAAATCATGTTCAATGAGTATCTATATAGCAAGTAAAAGCAAAGTGGATTCAATACACTTAGAAGAGAGCAAGTGAATGAGGAGGAAGCACTAAATTGAAGATATATGACTAGAATAAACCAAAATGGCATATGTGCATTTCCTCGAACACTTGGCGTGCAGTTAACAAGCAATGAGCAATTATGCGATACTCAACCAATTAGAAGCCCAAAATGAAATATCAATCATAACACAACATCATTCACTGACAAAGATAATGAAAAACAATCAAGAAGATCTATTAAAGCAAATGAAAATTCAAATTCAACATCCATGGAAAAGCAAGAAGAAGGAAAAAGTAAACAAGCAAAAAGCAAGTAGTATAATCATGCAACTAAAAGAGAGACTAAGTGAATCAATAGGAAATATCTAACTAGAAAAGGAGGATATGAAAAGAAAGTAAGGAAAGAGATATAAAAGAAGTAAAACCTTGAGAAGTGTAAAAGAATCAAGGTAGAATTTTCTTGTTGCGAAAATGAGAAAGAGATAGAAGAGATGTAGTGCCACCGGAGGTGGTGGTGGTCGCCGGTGAGTGGCTGGAGACGGTGGTGAAGTATGGAAGAAGAAGGAGACGAGAAAAGCGGTGATGGAGAAAGAAGAAGAAAGAAACAAGAAAGAGGGTGAGAGAAGGAAGAAATAGGGCGCGCAAGCTTTAAAACTAGTTCGCGGGACCGATGCGTGCGCGCATGGTGCGCTGGCGCGTTGGTGAGGGTTGAGCGAGGGATGCGCACACATCAACGGTGCGCACGCGTGAAGACAGTTGGCCTCCTGGCACAGAGTAGGCACAAAGTAGGCCCAACTCTCGGTCTCCTTGTACCAAAGTGGCATGCATCACAGGCAGCGCGAACGCGCACAGTGCGCGGAAGCGTGCCTGATCGAATTGGCAACCGACACGGACGCGCCAAGTACGCCTGCAAGTCAGTGCGGGCACAGAATAGGCACAGTTATGGCATAACTCTCTGGTTTTTGTACCAGGGAGTTCATATTGCACAATCGGCGCGTGCGCGCACAGTGCGCTTGTGCGTCGATGGCCAAGTTCCAAGGGGCGCACAGGCGGCATGCATGCTGGTGCGTGGGTGCCTGACATGAAGTGGGTACAAGGTGGGCATGACTCTCGGGTTTTTGGCCCAGGAGTAAGAAATGCACCACCGGCGCGTGCGCACACAGTGCACTCGCATGCGGATGCCCTTTTCCTTCTCTCTTTTTTTTAACAACATAGAAAGGGCTATCCTAACATATTCTTGGCAGGTGTTTAAGCTAGTAGTCAAGAAAACACTCAAAAATTCATGCACTATTCAAAACATAGCATTCTCTCTACTTCAACAATTCATCCATACCGAAATGATGAAATCTATCTAAATATCCTAGTTATCCAACAAGAACAATAAAACTAGCATTCATAAGCAATCAACAACATCAATAACTCACAAAATTTACAAGAATCTAAAGCTAAAAGCAAGAAGGTATACACAAGAAAGATCTTACCACGGTGGGGTGCCTCCCACCAAGCACTTTTGTTTAACGTCCTTAAGTTGGACGGTCCTTCGCTTAAGCTTCCTCTCCTTTTGGTGCATCCTCAAGTAGGAGCACTTCCACTTCTCTTAGTGACTTGTAGCCATGGTACTTCTTCACTCTATGTCTATTCACCTTGAAAGTTGTGTTGCTTTGAGGGTCAAACAATTCTACCACTCCATAGGGCTTTATCTCTTTCACCTTGAAGGGACCTTCCCATCTAGAACGGAGCTTGCCAGGCATAAATCGCGGCCTCGAGTTGTAGAGGAGAACCTCATCACCTTCTTGAAAATCCTTGATGCCAGGGCATCTTGGCCAGTTTCACTGACCTTTTCTTTACTGTTTTTAAGCTAGTTTCATGCATTCCCTTAGGAAATAAGCTAGTTTTGGTTAGATATTCACTTACACCTTGATTCAAGCATACATTGTGCATTTTACATTATTTCATGAGGATTTTGCATGAGTTTAGTGACAAATTATACGCTGCATTGCCCATGACTTGGACTAGAACTTTGATGCGCTCTATTGCTTGATTTCAGGACCAAAGGAAGCAAGGAATGGGAGGTAACTTGCAAAGTTAATGAGAAAAGTGATTGCCAATAATGCTCTCGAAGCCATCATTGACCACGTTAAGAGTCACGTTAACTAAGTTAACGAGAACTCTAACGTGGAGAGGGGAAGTTGAGCCAACGTTAGTGACACTTAACATTGTCACTAACGTTGGCAAATGCTCATAAGTGGCCACGTTAGAGTCCACGTTAACTTAGTTAACGTTGCCTCTAACGTTAGAAGGGGGGAGAAACGCCAACGTTAGTGACATTCAATATTGTCACTAACGTTGGCCTAAGGAGAAACATACCACGTTAACTCCCACGTTAACTTGGTTAACGTGGGAGCTAACGTAAGAAGCAAGAGTGGTCGACAAGGTTAGTGACACCCAACATTGTCACTAACGTTGGAAGTAACCACACAACCCCCAAGGAGCCACGTTAACTTCCACGTTAACTTAGTTAACATGGAAGCTAACGTTGATGAGTGAAAGAAACGCCAACGTTAGTGACATTCAACATTGTCACTAACGTTGGGGATGGCTAAGCATGGCCACGTTAGAAGCCACGTTAACCTAGTTAACGTAGACTCTAACGTAAGACTTAGGGACACCTTGGAATGTTAGTGACAATGTTGAGTGTTACTAACATTCTCGAAGGATGGCAAGCCCACGTTAAAGAGCCACGTCAACTAAGTTAACGTGGGCTCTAACGTGGGAACAAAGGGGGCTTTTCAAAGTTATTGGGAATGTTAAGTCTCAATAACGTGTGTGAAGGACTTAGAGGCAACGTTAGTGGCAACGTTTGTGCCACTAACGTTGAAGTTAACGTGGCTTTTACTTAGGAACGTTAGTGAGAAAGTTGATTGTCACTAACGTTCTCGAACTCATATTTTCACTAAACATTAACACCCCTAACGTCCTGAGCTAAAGTCTCTGCCCACTTCACACTTTCTCTCTGCAAGTAAAGCCAAGCCCAAATGAAGAAGAGAACTGCTTCAAACTCAAGATCCAAAGGCCCAAGACTTGAAGAGCCAACTAGAAGCTGAGAAAAGTAGTATATATAGTAGTAGCTTTGAATTGTTAAGGCGTTCTGAAAAGGGGGAAAAAGAGAATTACTCTCTGTATTTTACCTTCTATGCAATTTCTAGTTTTATGATGTATTCTCCATCTTTGTTTTCATTTTCTAGAGCTATGAACAACTAAACCCCTTTCATTGGGTTAGGGAGCTCTGTTGTAATTTGATAGATGAATACTAATTTTCATTATTCTTCTTCTATCTTTTCTCTTGATTTTACTTGAAAGCTTTCGATCTTCATCCAATTGGGTAGTTATCTTGGAAAAGAAGCTATTTAAACTTGGATCTCTTTTGAACCTTGAAAGAGGAATGAAGAGATCAAGCTAGAAATGCTTTCTCATGCTGGACCAAATTGGGTTTGGATGGGTATGTGACTATGACCCTCTCAATACTTGATTTGGGAAATGCATGTGGTATAATCAGTGACCATACTTCATCTCTTCTCATGAGCAATTGACCAAGGGATTGGCTATTGATCAAGATTTGAGAGATTGAATTTGTAATTCAATCAATTAAGATTGCCAAGGAGATCAATGAGTGCCTTGATTGAGGAAGAGATGAAAATGAACTTGATCCGGAGGGTTGCAATATCTCCTAAACCCAATGAACTCCCCATCTCTGATCTTACCCATTCTCTTTAATTTCTGCCATTTACTTTTATGAGCAAATCCCCCATTCCCATTTACAATTCTGCAATTTACTTTCAGTCATTTACTTCCAGTCCTTTAATTCTAGCATTTACTTTTCTGTTATTTACATTCCCACCATTTTATTTTTTGCAACTCTCAACCCAAATTCTGGATTTGCTCAACTAGAACATTCTTCTAATTAAAGTTGTTTGATCAATCAATCCCTGTGGGATTTGACCTCACTCTATTGTGAGTTTTTACTTGACGACAAATTCGCTACACTTGCCGAAGGAAATTTGTTGAGAGACAGTTTCCACCCGCATCAAGTTTATGGCGTCGTTGCCAGGGATTGATTGTGCATCAACAATGATTAAATTTGAAGATCACTAGATTGAGCATTTTTATTTTGTGAATTTCATTTTCTGTTTGAGTGATTTACTTTCTGTTTTAGTTAAACTTCTTCCCTTCCCCCTCTACTCTTTTGTTTTTCTTTGTTATTTTCAATTATGTTTGCTAACCCACTAACTGTTTGATATATTACATCACCCACAACTAACAGTAATTCTGAAAAAAATACTTTCTGCACCTATCTTTTCTTGCTTGCACTTGATGGTTGTATGACAGGGAGAAGAAGCGGGGCTTCAACTTCCTTCGATTCTGAACTTGAGAGGACCTTCCTTAGATTAAGGAGGGAGGCAAGAGGAAAGAAAGTGGTTGGTGCTGAGGAAGAGGAGGAATTCTTTGAACCAAACATGGAAGACAACATGGAAAACCATCATGAAGAAGAGGATCACAACCATGGGGGAGGAGGTAGAGCAAATCATGCTGGTGAGGATAGAAGAGTTTTGGGCTCTTACATCAATCCAAACCCAGGCAATTATGGAAGTAGCATCCAAAAGCCAACAATCCATGCCAACAACTTTGAACCTAAACCACAGCTCATCACCCTTGTTCAGAACAACTGTTCGTTTTGAGGTGTTCAAGAAGACCCTAATCAACATTTAACCACCTTCTTGAGAATATGTGACACAGTGAAGTCTAATGGTGTTCATCCTGACGCCTATAGACTGCTCTTATTTCCATTCTCACTCAGGGACAAAGCAGCTAAGTGGCTGGAATCTTTCCCAAGGGAAAGCTTGACAACTTGGGAGGATGTGGTGAACAAATTCTTAGCAAGATTTTACCCCCCTCAACGAATCAATAGGCTGAGAGCTGAGGTCCAAACTTTCAGGCAACAAGATGGTGAGACTATATATGAAGCATGGGAGAGGTTTAAAGACCAAACAAGGAGGTGCCCACCAGATATGTTCAACGAATGGGTGCAGCTGCACATTTTCTATGAAGGGCTCTCTTACGAGTCAAAGAAGGCCGTAGACCATTCATCCGGAGGATCTTTGAACAAGAAGAAGACTATTGAGGAAGCCATAGATGTTATTGAAACAGTAGCAGAGAACGACTACTTCTATGCTTCCGAAAGAGGGAACACAAGAGGAGTAATGGAGCTAATCAATGTAGATGCTCTGTTGGCCCAAAACAAGCTCATTACCCATCAGCTGGCTGACCTCACCAAGAAGATAGAGAGGAACCAAGTAGCAGCAATCTCCACTTCATCAACAACCCAAGAAGGAGTGAATGAAGAAGCAGAGGGTAGTCAGGAGCAAGCCAACTACATTGGGAATTCACCAAGGCAAACCTATGATCCATACTCCAAGACCTACAACCCTGGATGGAGAAACCACCCAAACTTTGGGTGGGGAAGTCAGCAAGATCAAAACCAAGACCAGAGACGTTACAACTCCAACAACAATGCAGCTCACCAACAATTCACACAGAGGACATCTCAACACCGCCACAATAACACTTCTCCACACGCCTATCAAAACCAAAACAGCACATCTGCTCCGAATCACCCATCAATCGATGACACGCTCTCTGATGAGCGGATATTTTATACGCTTTTTGGGGTTAATTTCATATAGTTTTTAGTATGTTTTAGTTAGTTTTTAGTTTATTTTCATTAGTTTTCAGGAAAAATTCATATTTCGGGATTTTACTATAAGTTGTGTGTTTTTCTGTAATTTCAGGTATTTTTCTGGCTGAAATTGAGGGAGCTGAGCAAAAATCTGATTCAGGCTGAAAAAGGACTGCTGATGTTGTTGGATTCTGACCTCCCTGCACTAAAAGTGAATTTTCTGGAGCTACAGAACTCAAAATGGCGCGCTTCCAATTGCGTTGGAAAGTAGACATCCAGGGCTTTCCATCAATATATAATAGTCCATACTTTGCTCAAGGATAGACAACTTAAACTGGCGTTCAACGCCAGTTATCTGCCCAATTCTGGCGTCCAGCGCCAGAAAAGGATTAAAAGTTGGAGTTCAACGCCAGAAATGGATCCAAACCTGGTGTTGAACGCCCAAAACAGCCTTATGCACGTGAAATGTTTAAATTTCAGCCCCAGCACACACCAAGTGGGCCCCAGAAGTGGATCTCTGCACCATCTGTCATAGTCTACTCACTTTTTGTAAACCTAGGCTACTAGTTTAGTATTTAAACAACTTTTAGAGACTTATTTTGTATCTCATGACATTTTAGATCTAAACTTTGTACTCTTTGACGGCATGAGTCTCTAAACTCCATTGTTGGGGGTGAGGAGCTCTGCTGTGTCTCGATGAATTAATGCAAGTATTTCTGTTTTCCATTCAAACATGCGTGTTCCTATCTAAGATATCCATTTGCGCCTAACTATGGAGAAGGTGATGATCAGTGACACTCATCAGCTTCCTCAATCCATGAACGTGTGTCTGACAATCACCTCCGTTCTACATCAAATTGAATGAATATCTCTTAGATTCCTTAATCAGAATCTCCGTGGTATAAGCTAGATTGATGGCGGCATTCATGAGAATCTGGAAAGTCTAAACCTTGTCTGTGGTATTCCGAGTAGGATTAAGGGATTGAATGACTGTGACGAGCTTCAAACTCGCGAGTGCTGGGCGTAGTGACAGACGCAAAAGGAGGGTGAATCCTATTCCAGCACGATCGGGAACCTCAGATGATTAGTCGTGCTGTGACAGAGCATTTGGATCATTTTCACAAGAGGAGGGGATGTAACCATTGACAACGGTGATGCCCCAACACACAGCTTGCCATAGAAGGACGTGCGCGCATGAACCAGAGGACAAAGGAAAGCAGAGGTTCAGAAGACAAAGCATCTCCAAAACACCAACATATTCTCCATTACTGCATAACAAGTAACCTTTAACCCATGCTCTCTTGTTCATTCGCAATTCAACTGATAAATATAATTGACTTCCTGACTAAGAATTGCAAAATAACCATAGATTGCTTCAAACCAACAATCTCCGTGGGATTCGACCCTTACTCACGTAAGGTATTACTTGGACGACCCAGTGCACTTGCTGGTTAGTGGTACAAGTTGTGAAAAGTGTGATTCACAATTCGTGCACCAAGTTTTTGGCGTCATTGCCGGGGAAAGAAAGAGCAATGAATTTTACATAATCAAAGTGTAATCACAATTTCTGCGCACCACTCTCTAAGATTGAAACCTTACTTGAAGGAGTATGCAAAGACATTCGAAACAGTAAAGCATTCCGAGAGGAAGTGCAGTCAAACATGCAGAATCAAAATGCTGCCATCAAGAAACTGGAGACACAAATCAGCTATCTATTTAAGCAGCTTCCTAACCACAACCTTTGCAATGATGCCAATTCAAGCAAAAGGGAGGAGTGTCAAGCTATCACACTTAGGAGTGGGAAGGAACTGAAGGAACTGCCCCAAAAACCACAAGAAGAAGGCTCAAATGAAAAGGGAGAAGAGCAAGATAGAGTTCAACCTCCCACGCCAAGTCTGCAGAAAGAAAAAGGGATGCCACAACTGAACATCTCAAGAGCTCCATACCCCCAGCTATTGAAGAAAAAGGAAGATGACAACCAGTTCTTGAGATTTTTGGAAATCTTCAAGAAACTACAAATCAACATACCCTTTGCTGAAGCCATAGAACAAATGCCACTCTATGCCAAGTTTTTGAAGGAGCTAATGACTAAGAAGAGAAGCTGGAAGTACAATGAGACTGTGATACTAACCGAAGAGTGTAGTGCTATCATTCAGCACAAACTACCTAAGAAACTGAAGGATCCTGGGAGTTTTCAGATCCCTTGTATTATAGGGGAAATCACAGTAGAGAAGGCTCTTTGTGACTTAGGGGCCAGCATCAATTTGATGTCAGTAGCTATGACGAGGAAGATGAAAATTAAGGAGGCTAAACCAACAAAAATGGCCCTACAACTGGCAGACCGATCGTTCAAATTCCCTCATGGGGTAGTAGAGGATTTGCTGGTAAAAGTGGGAGATTTCATATTTCCAGCAGATTTTGTGGTGCTGGACATGCAGGAGGATGCCAAGACCTCATCATCCTGGGAAGGCCATTCTTGGCCACTGCCGGGGCTGTCATTGATGTTCAGAAGGGTGACCTCACCCTGAGATTACACAATGAAAAGATGACATTCAATGTGTTCAAGGCCATGAGTTACCCACCAGAAAAATTGGGGGAATGCATGAGGTTAGATGCACTTGAGGATGAAGTGCAGGAGAATTTTGAAGAAGAAGAACCTGAAGAGGACGAGAGATTGGTGGAGGAAGAATCTGAATCAAGTGAAGAGGTGGCCACAGCAGAAATTCATATACCAGATGCACCAAAGGAAAGGAACGAAAAGTCAGAATCACCCAAACTTGAACTCAAAGCACTGCCACCCACTCTCAAATATGCATACCTAGGAAAAATGAAAACTACCCAGTGATCATAAATTCATCCCTCAGTCAAGATCAAGAGGACGAGCTACTCAAAGTGCTGCGGGAGCATAAGGATGCCATTAGATGGACCCTTGCTGACTTGAAAGGAATCAGTTCAGCCATATGCATGCATAAAATACTGTTGGAAGATGATGCTAAGCCATCCATTCAATCCCAAAGAAGGCTGAACCCAATCATGAAGGAAGTGGTACACAAAGAGGTTATGAAGCTTTGGCAAGGAGGGGTAATATACCCAATTTCGGACAGCCCTTGGGTTAGCCCCGTACATGTTGTGCCCAAGAAGGGAGGAATCACTGTGGTTCCCAATGAGAAGAACGAACTCATACCTACAAGGACCGTCACAGGATGGCGGATGTGCATAGACTACAGAAAACTCAGTGAGGCTACACGAAAAGATCATTTTGCCCTTCCATTCATGGATCAGATGTTGGAAAGACTTGCAGGGCACGCATATTATTGTTTTCTCGACGGTTATTCAGGATATAACCAAATAGTGGTTGATCCCAGAGACCAAGAGAAAACCTCATTTACTTGTCCGTATGGAGTGTTTGCCTATAGGCGCTGATGCCAGGGCATCTTGGCCAGTTTCACTGACCTGTTCTTTACTGTTTTTAGGTTAGTTTCATGCATTCCCTTAGGAAATAAGCTAGTTTTAGGTAGATATTCACTTACACCTTGATTCAAGCATACATTGTGCATTTTACATTATTTTATGAGGATTTTGCATAAGTTTAGTGACAAATTGTATGTTGCATTACCCATGACTTGGACTAGAACTTTGATGCACTCTATTGCTTGATTTCAGGACCAAAGGAAGCAAGGAATGGGAGGTAACTTGCAAAGTTAATGAGAAAAGTGATTACCAATAACGCTCTCGAAGCCATCATTGACCACGTTAAGAGTCACGTTAACTAAGTTAACGTGAACTCTAACGTGGAGAAGGGAAGTTGAGCCAACGTTAGTGACACTTAACATTGTCACTAACGTTGGCAGATGCTCATAAGTGGCCACGTTAGAGTCCACGTTAACTTAGTTAACGTGGCCTCTAACGTTAGAAAGGGGGAGAAACGCCAACGTTAGTGACATTCAACATTGTCACTAACATTGGCCTAAGGAGAAACATACCACGTTAACTCCCACGTTAACTTGGTTAACGTGGGAGCTAATGTAAGAAGCAAGAGTGGTCGACAACGTTAGTGACACCCAACATTGTCACTAACGTTGGAAGCAACCACACAACCCCCCAAGGAGCCACGTTAACTTCCACGTTAACTTAGTTAACGTGGAAGCTAACGTTGATGAGTGAACGAATGGCCAACGTTAGTGACACTCAACATTGTCACTAACGTTGGGGATGGCTAAGCATGGCTACGTTAGAAGCCACGTTAACCTAGTTAACGTGGACTCTAACGTTAGGCATAGGGGCACCTTGGAACGTTAGTGACAATGTTGAGTGTCACTAACGTTCTCGAAGGATGGCAAGCCCACGTTAAAGAGCCACGTTAACTAAGTTAACGTGAGCTCTAACGTGGGAACAAATGGGGCTTTTCAAAGTTATTGGAAATGTTAAGTCTCAATAACGTGTGCGAAGGACTTAAGAGGCAACGTTAGTGTCAACGTTTATGCCACTAACGTTGAAGTTAACGTGGCTTTTACTTAGTAACGTTAGTGAGAAAGTTGATTGTCACTAACGTTCTCGAACTCATATTTTCACTAAACGTTAACACCCCTAACGTCCTGAGCTAAAGTCTCTGCCCACTTCACATTTTCTCTCTGCAAGTAAAGCCAAGCCCAAATGAAGAAGAGAACTGCTTTAAACTCAAGATCCAAAGGCCCAAGACTTGAAGAGCCAACTAGAAGCTGAGAGAAGTAGTATATATAGGAGTAGCTTTGAATTGTTAAAGGGGAGTTCTGGAGGTTGGAAAAAGAGAACTACTCTCTGTATTTTACTTTCTCTGCATTTTCTAGTTTTATGATGTATTCTCCATCTTTGTTTTCATTTTCAAGAGCTATGAACAACTAAACCCCTTTCACTGGGTTAGGGAGCTTTGTTGTAATTTGATGGATCAATACTAATTTTCATTATTCTTCTTCTATCTTTTCTCTTGATGTTACTTGAAAGCTTTCGATCTTCATCCAATTGAGTAGTTATCTTGGAAAAGAAGCTATTCAAATTTGGATCTCTTTTGAACCTTGAAAGAGGAATGAAGAGATCAAGCTAGAAATGCTTTCTCATGCTGGACCAAATTGGGTTTGGATGGGTATGTGACTATAACCCTCTCAATACTTGATTTGGGAAATGCATGTGGTATAATCAGTGACCATACTTCATCTCTTCTCATGAGCAATTGACCAAGGAATTGGCTATTGATCAAGACTTGAGAGATTGAATTGCAAGAAATTGTAATTCAATCAATTAAGATTGCCAAGAAGATCAATGAGTGCATTGATTGAGGAAGAGATGAAAATGAACTTGATCCGGAGAATTGCAACATCTCCTAAGCCTAATGAACTCCCTATCTCTGATCTTACCCATTCTCTTTAATTTCTGCCATTTACTTTTATGAGCAAATCCCCCATTCCTATTTACAATTCTGCAATTTATTTTCAGTTATTTACTTCCAGTCCTTTAATTCCAGCATTTACTTTTCTGTTATTTACATTCCCGCTATTTTATTTTCTGCAACTCTCAACCCAAATTCTGGATTCGCTCAACTAGAACATTCTTCTAATTAAAGTTGCTTGATCAATCAATCCCTGTGGGATTCGACCTCACTCTATTGTGAGTTTTTACTTGACGACAAATTCGGTACACTTGCCGAAGGGAGATTTGTTGCGAGACAAGTTTTCCGTGCATCAGGCGCATGCCATTTGGGCTATGTAATGCACCTGCAACTTTCCAACGCTGCATGATTTCTATCTTTTCAGATATGATAGAAAAATTCATTGAAGTTTTTATGGATGATTTCTCGGTATTCGGAGATTCCTTTCCTAGTTGCCTACATCACCTCGCCTTGGTATTGAAAAGATGCCAAGAGACCAATTTGGTCTTGAACTGGGAAAAATGTCACTTTATGGTGATAGGAGGAATAGTCCTTGGTCACACGGTCTCTCACCAAGGCATTGAGGTTGATAGAGCTAAAGTATAACTTATTGGAAAACTACCCCCACCCAGTGATGTCAAGGCAATTAGGAGTTTTTTAGGCCATGCTGATTTTTACAGAAGGTTCATTAAAGATTTTTCAAAGATAGCCAAGCCCTTAAGCAATCTCCTTGTATCTGATACACCATTTATCTTTGATGAAACATGCATGCTAGCATTTGCACATTTGAAAATGAGGTTGTCCTCTACTCCTATCATTTCCCCACCTGATTGGAACCTACCATTTGAATTGATGTGTGATGCATCTGATTTTGCAGTAGGGGCAGTGTTAGGACAAAGGAAAGATAACTTAGTTCATGTGATATACTATGCTAGCAAAGTCCTTAATGAAACTCAAAGAAATTATACCACTACTGAAAAGGAGTTGCTAGCAATAGTTTTTGCATTTGACAAATTTAGATCATACCTCATTGGTGCTAAAGTGATTGTCTTTACAGATCACACAGCACTTAAATATTTGTTTGCCAAGCAAGAATTAAAGCCAAGACTAATAAGGTGGATCTTACTGTTGCAGGAATTCAATATTGAAATCAGAGACAAGAAAGGAGTGGAGAACAAGGTGGCAGATCACCTATCCAGAATCCCTCATGATCAAGGTGGAGGAAATGATACAAATGTGAACAAGCTCTTCCCTGATGAGCAGTTGATGACAGTTCACAAAGCACCATGGTTTGCAGATATTGCAAATTTTAAGGCAATTGGGGCATTACCCCCAGGGGTCAATAAACATAAAAAAAGGAAGCCCATGAATGATGCAAAATACTTTGTCTGGGACGAGCCATATCTCTTCAAGAAGTGTTTAGATGGAATCCTTAGAAGATGTGTTTTGGAAGAAGAAGGAAGAAAAGTCCTGTGGAATTGCCACAGTTCATGTTATGGAAGCCACTTTGGAGGGGACAGAACTGCAGTAAAGGTGTTACAAAGCGGATTCTTTTGGCCCACCCTTTTCAAGGATGCCAATGAACTAGTAAAAAGCTGTAATAAATGCCAAAGATCTGGAAACTTGCCCAAAAGAAATGCCATGCCACAAAATTTCATCTTGGAACTGGAACTGTTTGATGTGTGGGGAATAGATTTCATGGGACCATTCCCAACCTCATATGCGAACAAGTACATCTTGGTAGCAGCAGATTATGTTTCCAAGTGGGTAGAGGCTATTGCAACCCCAACTAATGATAACAAGGTAGTCATGAACTTCCTCAGGAAGAATATCTTTAGCCAGTTTGGAGTCCTAAGAGCCCTCATCAGTGATGGAGGGAGCCACTTTTGTAACAAACCGCTAGAATCTCTCCTCCTACGATATGGGGTAAAACACAAAGTAGCCACACCTTACCATCCTCAAACAAGTGGGCAAACTGAGATATCCAACAGAGAGCTGAAGAGGATCCTGGAAAAGACTGTGGGTGCATCTAGAAAGAATTGGTCGAAGAAGCTGGATGATGCTCTTTGGGCATACAGAACAGCATTCAAAACTCCACTTGGAATGTCTCCATATCAACTGGTCTATGGGAAGGCTTGTCATTTACCACTGGAGCTGGAACACAAAGCTCTCTGGGCTATCAAGATACTAAATTTTGACAGCATTGCTGCTGGTGCAAAAAGGATCTTGCAGCTGCAAGAGATGGAGGAATTCAGGTCACAAGCCTATGAAAACACTAAGATGTATAAAGAAAAGGTAAAGAGAAAACATGACATGCATCTTGTGCCCAGGAGTTTCGAAAAAGGGCAGCGAGTACTCCTTTACAATTCTAAATTAACGCTGTTCCCAGGAAAACTCAAGTCAAGGTGGTCTGGACCTTTCATGGTTACAAAAGTATCACCATATGGCCACATCGAAATCACGGATGAAGGTTTAGAGAGGACTTTTACAGTGAATGGACAAAGACTCAAGCATTATCTGGGCAACATGGGGGAAAACCCCAGAGTAAAGTACCATCTCAAGTAATTAAGGACTCGTCGAGCTAGCGACGATAAAAGAGCGCTCTGTTGGGAGACAACCCAACCTCAGGTAGTTTCACTTTCATCTTTATTTCAATAAAAATCACAAGTTGTTTCCCCTGCATTGTAAGGAGCTAAGTTTGGTGTTCCACACCAGAACAATCCAAGAGTGATAGTGTAATTCTAAGTTTGGTGTTTCACCAAAGGACATTGGTTAGAATTACACTCCACTCCAAAAGAACATTGCTAGCTCCATCCAATCAAGAGAAACCACTTAGATGTAGTTAGACTATAGGTGATCATTGCTTTGTTGATAACAAGATATGAGGTTCTCTGCATATATGCAATGTTTTGTACTGGGCAAGGAACTAAGTTTGGTGTTCACACACCAAATTGAGTTCAAGAGGCACAAGCATACATACAAGCTAACTATGTCTCAAGTGCTTTGGGAACAAGCAACTTCCAGTAACCTTGCAGGAATCTTATGAGGAAATGGTGCACCTTCACCCAAAGAAGCAAGGCAGCAAAAACTAGGATGATGACAAAGAGAGAGGGCAACCAGAAATCATCACCCGAAGGTTGTATTGTTACTTAATTCCATTGTACTCAGAATTGTTGAAAGTTGGAAGTCCGAATGCACTTTTGATTTGTAGTTACGCGTTGTTGAAACCTTTTTTTTTAATTCTGTCTTTTAAGTCTTTGGTATTGAAGAAGGTCTCTGTGTGCTAGTCTTTATGTCACTGCATCCTTACTTTACTTACTTGTATGCTTGTTCCTTTTGAATCAAATGAAGAGAGAATGTTTATGTTTCAAAAGACCAGAGTAGAGTTCATACTATGGAGTACATTCATGAGTTTGTGGAATGATCATAAGTTAGCTAAGTTGGTTCAACCATAAGGTGGGATGACAACTATCTGGCCTGAATACTTTGCTTTGAATATACTCATGAGACTAAGTATATGACAAGATCCTAATAAGAGAAAGAGAAAAGAATAATGAAAGTGGAAAAACAAAAGAAAAAGAGTAAGCAATAAGGCTAGGCACCAATGGTTTTGATCTTAAGATATGTGTCTGTGGTGTTCCTGTGTGAGGGATCTACCTGGATGAATAAGCTCTTAGGGGTGCTTTATCACTTGGTAACTTGGGTTAACTAACCCGGGATTATCAGCTGAAAGTCCATTATCAACAGTAACCCTCACTACAGAGCACTTAGTAACCCAAAGAGGTGCTGGATACCAAGGTCTCAAGAAGGAAAATAAATGAACTATATGCCTGTGGTGTAAGTCCTTAGGGGTGCTTCAACACCTAGCACCTTGAACCAACTGGTTCGGGAGTGTTGGCTGAAAGCTTATCTTAAAAAGTTGCCCCGTTACAGAGCACTTAGCCTAAGAACACCAATAAGCTCTGAAATGACAATAAAGGGATCAATGAATAAAAGTCTCATGGGATGTAAGCAAAGTGAATGTTTTAGGACATGATAAAGGTCTGAAAGCTAGTAAAGGAATGAACCTAAGTTGCTATGCATGAAACCACCATAAAATCAGTGATATGACTTCCACAAGAATGACTCATTGCTCTTGGCATTCCTTTCATCATTCTCTTGTTCCAGTACTTGCTTAGGGACAAGCAAGCTTTAAGTTTGGTGTTGTGATGCCAGGGCATCTTGGCCAATTTTACTGACCTTTTCTTTACTGTTTTTAAGCTAGTTTCATGCATTCCCTTAGGAAATAAGCTAGTTTTGGGTAGATATTCACTTACACCTTGATTCAAGCATACATTGTGCATTTTACATTATTTCATGAGGATTTTGCATGAGTTTAGTGACAAATTATATTCTGCATTGCCCATGACTTGGAGTAGAACTTTGATGCGCTCTATTGCTTGATTTCAGGACCAAAGGAAGCAAGGAATGGGAGGTAACTTGCAAAGTTAATGAGAAAAGTGATTGCCAATAACGCTCTCGAAGCCATCATTGACCACGTTAAGAGTCACGTTAACTAAGTTAACGAGAACTCTAACGTGGAGAGGGGAAGTTGAGCCAACGTTAGTGACACTTAATATTGTCACTAACGTTGGCAAATGCTCATAAGTGGCCACATTAGAGTCCACGTTAACTTAGTTAACGTGGCCTCTAACGTTAGAAGGGGGGAGAAACGCCAACGTTAGTGACATTCAACATTGTCACTAACGTTGGCCTAAGAAGAAACATACCACGTTAACTCCCACGTTAACTTGGTTAACGTGGGAGCTAACGTAAGAAGCAAGAGTGGTCGACAACGTTAGTGACACCCAACATTGTCACTAACGTTGGAAGCAACCACACAACCCCCCAAGGAGCCACGTTAACTTCCACGTTAACTTAGTTAACGTGGAAGCTAACGTTGATGAGTGAAAGAAACGCCAACGTTAGTGACATTCATCATTGTCACTAACGTTGGGGATGGCTAAGCATGGCCACGTTAGAAGCCACGTTAACCTAGTTAACGTAGACTCTAAGGATGGCAATGTTGAGCCTTGGAACGTTAGTGACAATGTTGAGTGTCACTAACGTTCTCGAAGGATGGCAAGCCCACGTTAAAGAGCCACGTTAACTAAGTTAACGTGGGCTCTAACGTGGGAACAAAGGGGGCTTTTCAAAGTTATTGGGAATGTTAAGTCTCAATAACGTGTGCGAAGGACTTAGAGGCAACGTTAGTGGCAACGTTTGTGCCACTAACGTTGAAGTTAACGTGGCTTTTACTTAGGAACGTTAGTGAGAAAGTTGATTGTCACTAACGTTCTCGAACTCATATTTTCACTAAACATTAACACCCCTAACGTCCTGAGCTAAAGTCTCTGCCCACTTCACACTTTCTCTCTGCAAGTAAAGCCAAGCCCAAATGAAGAAGAGAACTGCTTCAAACTCAAGATCCAAAGGCCCAAGACTTGAAGAGCCAACTAGAAGCTGAGAAAAGTAGTATATATATGAGTAGCTTTGAATTGTTAAGGAGTTCTGAAAAGGGGGGAAAAAGAGAATTACTCTCTGTATTTTACCTTCTCTGCATTTTCTAGTTTTATGATGTATTCTCCATCTTTGTTTTCATTTTCTAGAGCTATGAACAACTAAACCCCTTTCATTGGGTTAGGGAGCTCTGTTGTAATTTGATGGATCAATACTAATTTTCATTATTCTTCTTCTATTTTTTCTCTTGATTTTACTTGAAAGCTTTCAATCTTCATCCAATTGGGTAGTTATCTTGGAAAAGAAGCTATTCAAAATTGGATCTCTTTTGAACCTTGAAAGAGGAATGAAGAGATCAAGCTAGAAATGCTTTCTCATGTTGGACCAAATTGGGTTTGGATGGGTGTGTGACTATAACCCTCTCAATACTTGATTTGGGAAATGCATGTGGTATAATCAGTGACCATACTTCATCTCTTCTCATGAGCAATTGACCAAGGAATTGGCTATTGATCAAGATTTGTGAGATTGAATTTGTAATTCAATCAATTAAGATTGCCAAGGAGATCAATGAGTGCATTGATTGAGAAAGAGATGAAAATGAACTTGATTCGGAAAGTTGCTGTAACGACCCAACTCCCAGTATGCCATGGTCATACAAGAAGCTAAGTGTTACTAACTTATCCCTCTTAATTATTAACTATTATTTACTATATGAGCCTGTTCCTTGTTAGAGCGATGCCAATTTTACGGGTAACTTTTTTTTTATATCGTATCGTTGCGGATAACAAGGTAAAATAAACAAGCATACATTGAGAGTAATAGAAAAGCGGCATAAAGAAACATAGAAACACAACTGATAATATACATCATGTACACTATAACAAAACATGCAGCGTTTACACAAGATCAAGTCAGTTTACATCCTCGTCATCCTACGTAGCTAATATATACATGACACTCCCAGGGCCTGGCCCATACAAAAAGCCACTAAACTGGCGCCCAGGCTAGCCTAACCACTATATAGCTCCTATCTCTCGGGTGTACTAACACAAGTGAGAGATTAACTAACAGATAATGTCAGACTAGAGTGTCATCAAAAGAATGCCCCTTCCGCAGTCAAGCTATATCTACACGTGGCCGTTCGGAGAATCGCCGTGAGGCTCGTCCATCTCCTCATCCTGCTCTATCTCTATCTCAGGATCCTCCTCCTCCTCATCATCCGCAGCTACAGCTATACCCTCAGATCCACCAGAAACACTGCTGTCACTATGTATAAAACCATTCGCGAGCACAGGTCTGTTCACCTATATAGGAGCTACCCCACCGTCTGGTAGTGCCGGCTCATCAGGCTGTGGAAAGTCGGGGATCGGCTCAGGGAGAAAATCCCACTCTGGTGGTATCACAGGTACGTAGTCATCAGCTAACTCAGGCTCATCAGGAATGATAGGCTCAGGTACCACCTCATTCAAAGGTTGAGCTGGTATAGGGTGCCCGGGATTATCAGGAAAAGGATGTCCAGGTGCGTCAGGATGTAACCAGGATAAGGGAAAGTCGGAAGGAGCATCGCGGTCAAAATGCGGGCTAGACAGAGGATGTTGAAAAGCTCGATTAGGTAACGCATATCGTCTAATACGAGGCTCCAAACCCATAATGAAGTAACTGTGATGTACCGGATCCTCGTAGACGTAAGGGTCCTCGAACTCATAGAAGATCACGCCCGTCTCCATCTGAGGGGGAAGGAAGGGAGAGAAGGGGTAAGAACTGGGAAGTTCTTAGTAGGGTCAGGGTTATTAGTTACGTTCATTTATTTGATTCCGATTAGCAGATAGATATTAGAATACAATAAAGTAGTAAACAGTAGTTAAAATAGATAGAAAAACAGAAAACAGAACACAAACAGAAGAACACAAGGAAATAAAGCACATACATAACACTCAAGCAGACAAACATAAAGAAATAGTTCACTCACAAGAAGGAAAGCAACAGAGAATGATGCGCAAACAAGAATGATGCATGTCTAGCCCTAGTACAGGCCATGAGCTCATATGTCGGTTAGCACCTGCATTCCCGACATTTATCCGGTCACGAGTTCACGATTTTCCCGGATACGATCTTCCATTCAAATAAATGCGCATATAATTATTAGCAACTCTATTGAGACAGCCTCTGCTTTCTACTCGCAGGAAATATACTCTTGGGAACGGAAAATTGCTGTAGGTATCCAAGTTTCCCTACAGAAACTCTTGGGTTGCTTAAAGCAACAGATAATAAATATTATCTCTTAGGTTGCATTCAGCAACGAATAAGCAAACAATATCTCTTGGGTTGCCTCAAGCAACAATTAACCTTTCAATAAGTCTTCTGCTCTTAGTCTCTTTACCCTGCTCTGATTTCTCTGTTTAATCTGTATATTTAAAGCTTATGTAAATTTCAGTATGAATAGTTAGCATGTCCCAAGTATAGGTTCATTAAGTCTATACTGAAACAATTTAACTTTTCATATAATACCTAACCCTAGTCGCAACTCAAAGACTAACTATGTTGCCCTAGTTTGTTTGCTAGTCTCTGTCTGTTTTTCTGTCATTAAAATCTTACAGACTTTTTCTTCAATTTTATGTTTTCTTAAACTTTTATCTTTTATTTATCTTTGCCTCACCAATATGTTCTTACCACTCCCTAAGTGTTTTATGAAGGTAATTATGAGATTCTGCACTTAAAGTTGTCTTTCTAAAGCTTTTACAGAAAACTGCCTTTTTTGCATTATTTTATTATTTTTATTAAAATATTATTTTTAATTAAATATTATTATTTAATATTTTATTATTATTTATTATTTTATTAATATATTTTTGAAAATTAACTTTACTTTAACCTTTAACCTTTAAAATTCACTTTTTACCACCCGTAACTTTTAATATTTCTACTTTTACCACCCTAACTTTCAGTAATTACCAAATAACCCCTCAAACACCAAAATAATTACTTCCTTGCCCTTTTATGAATCAAAAAGGTGTTCTTCATTGTTCTTCACCACACTCAAAGTGTTCTTCATGTTCTTCATAAATTCTTCAGATTCTTTCTCTATTTTTACCCGTTTTTCAGTCTTTTCAGCAACCGATTTTTACTATAATTCATAATAAATTAGCAGCCACTAAAATTCCATCTTTTCTACATGATTTCAACACAAATTGAACCTCAATTTAAGCTTAGGGTTTCGTTTTTCCAGCTGCCCAAGAACATGAACTTTAAAGCTTGAATTTCATCAAATTTCATCAAAATTTCACCAAATTTTCACCAAGAATCAATCATATATGCAACCAATTTTTAGCACAGCCAAATTATACAACATTCACACATCTCAAACACAAATAATCAAGATTAATTTCGTGGCACCCTACCTGATTTTTCTGCCCCTAATTCAGTTAGATTTTCAGGTGGTCCTTAAGCACTTTTTCCTCCTAAATCACATCAAGAAAACACATATTTAAGCATGTTTCCTTGAAACTGAATCAAAAGAGAGATGGTGCAGCCAACTCACCTTGATCCCAGCCTTGATAAGTCATACAATCATGTAGAGAAAGAAGAGAAGATCATTTTGGTCGGATTGGAATTTTGATTTGAGTTTTAGTTCAGCAGAAATCAAGCTTTGAAGATTTGGAACTAAGAACTTCTCTCTCTTTTTCTCTCTACCTATTTTCGGCCACAAAGTGAAAATGAGCCAGCCTTGGGGGTTTTGGGGGTGTAGGGTGAGTTGTCATTGGTTGGCTTGGAGGTGGATTAAAATAATATTAAAATATCTCAGATGTATAACTACTAAAACTAGGTGTATCGGAACACTTGTGAAAACATCTCTAAAAATTATTTTCTGAGCTACTAGCATAAATGACACTAGTAACATATTTATTATGAGAATAAAACATGTATAATGAGGCCTTAGCATTGCTAAAGTCATCAGAGAGTGCTGGTGCTAAGTTGCACCAGTAAATTGTGAACCCGGTTAAACCGGTTTTCTATTTTTAACTAAAACTGACCAGGTAACCTTATAATATTATTCAAGAAGCTTCTAATACTAATATAATGATAATATCATCCTATTATCTCTTTTCTCTCATAAATCGAGTCCGGTTTGTCAAACTGAGACTATTTACAAAAAACCGAATTAAAACTCCTAACCGATACGGTTCAAAAACTAGGTTCTTCGCGACTGCATCATCGAGCTTGCCTCGGGAAAGGTTCTAACTTAAAGATGACATAATGACAATGAGGATTGAGATTCTTGATGATATATCAAAGGTTTTTCCCTTATTGATCTTCCGGAGAAATTCGTACTTTCAGAAAAGATCTCGCGTACTCGAAAATCGGGGTTGTTATAGTTGCAAAATCTCCTATGCCCAATGAACTCCCCATCTCTGATCTTACCCATTCTCTTTATTTTCTGCCATTTACTTTTATGAGCAAATCCCCCATTTCCATTTACAATTCTGCAATTTACTTTCAGTCATTTACTTCGAGTCCTTTAATTCTAGCATTTACTTTTCTGTTATTTACATTCCCGCCATTTTATTTTCTGCAACTCTCAACCCAAATTCTGGATTCGCTCAACTAGAACATTCTTCTAATTAAAGTTGTTTGATCAATCAATCCCTGTGGGATTTGACCTCACTCTATTGTGAGTTTTTACTTGACAACAAATTCGGTACACTTGCCGAAGGAAATTTGTTGAGAGACAATTTCCACCCGCATCAATCCTTCCTTCGGATGTGGTGATCGTGAAAGGCTTTAGTCTTCTCCTTGTATTTCCGGGCATTCTCATATGCCTCTATCCTTAAGCACTCGAGCTCCTCTAGTTGTAATTTTCTGGCCACAACTGCCTTGGTGAAATTCATGTTACACTGCTTTACCGTCTAATAGGCTCTGTGCTCAATTTCCACCGGAAGGTGGCATGCCTTACCATAGATGATCTGGAAGGGGCTCATCCCTAACGGAGTCTTGTAGGCCGTCCTATACGCCCATAGTGCATCTCCTAGTCGGAAGATCCAATCATTCCTTTGTGGATTTACCACTTTCTCTAAAATTTTCTTAATCTCCCGGTTGGACAATTCTGCTTGTCCGTTGGTCTGTGGGTGATAAGCAGTGGCAACCTTATGCAATACCCCATAGCGCTTGAGTAGTGCCTCTACTTTCCTGTTACAAAAGTGGGATCCTTGGTCGCTCACCATTGCTCGTGGCGACCCGTAACGGCATACAATGTGATTTCTAATAAAAGAAATGACGGTATTGGCGTCATCAAGGTGGGTAGGTATTGCTTCTACCCACTTTGACACGTAGTCAACCGCTAAGAGAATATATAGATACACACTTGAGCTGGGAAACGGTCCCATAAAGTCAATGTCCCAGACATCAAATATCTTACAGAACAACATAAGTTGCTGAGGCATCTCATCCCTTTGGGACGTGTTTCCCGACTTCTGACACTGATGGCAAGATACACAGAACCAGTTAGCATCCTTGAATAAGGTTGGCCACCCGAATCCACAATCCAACACCTTTTTAGCTGTCCTTTGTGGGTCAAAGTGGCCACCACATTCGGACAAATGGCAAGCTTCAAGAATAGGTTGAATTTCAGATTCTGGCACACATCTTCGAATTACTTGGTCCACGCCCCTCTTCCACAAGTGAGGGTCATCCCAAATGTAGTATTTGGAGTCACTCCTTAACTTGTCCCTTTGGTTTTTAGAAAAGTTGGGAGGGAAGATTTTCCAAGTAGTTCGCCATTGGGGCAAACCAAGGAAAGCTATCCGACACAGCATGCAAACTATCTAATGGGAATGAGTCATTGATCGAAAATGGGTCAAATTTCAAATTTTCAAGGTGGCTTAAATGATCCGCAAACAAGTTTTGAGACACACTCCGGTCCCTAATCTCAATGTCGAATTCTTGCAAAATCAAGATCCAACGTATGAGTCTAGGTTTTGACTCATTCTTTGTCAACAAGTACTTCAAAACTGCATGATCCGTGTATACCACTATCTTAGACCCTAGCAAATAAGATCTGAATTTATCTAAAGCATGAAGAATAGCTAGGAGTTCCTTTTCTGTAGTGGTATAGTTGGATTGTGCCACATCCAATGTTTTAGAAGAGTAAGCAATGACACAAGGGAGTTTACCATCATGCTGTGCAAGCGCGGCACCTACAGCATGGTTCAACGCATCGCACATTATCTCGAATGGTAGCGTCCAGTTGGGGCCTCGCACAATCGGTGTTGTTGTGAGAACTCTCCTTAACTCTTCAAACGCTTTCACACATGCACTGTCAAACTCAAAGTCCACATCCTTTTGGAGTAGGCGCGACAATGGCAAAGAAATTTTGCTGAAATCTTTGATAAAGCACCTGTAGAATCCTGCATGTCCCAAAAACGAGCGGACCTCCCTCACAGATGAGGGTTGAGGTAAAGTGGTGATAACATCGACCTTGGCTGGGTCTACAGAAATGCCCTCACTAGATACCTCATGTCCTAACACTATGCCTTGTCTTACAGATGAGCGGATAATTTATACGCTTTTTGGCATTATTTTTAGTATGTTTTTAGTATATTTTAATTAGTTTTTATTATGTTTTTATTAGTTTTTAAATAAAAATCACTCTTCTGGACTTTACTATGAGTTTGTGTGTTTTTCTATGATTTCAGGTATTTTCTGGCTGAAATTGAGGGACCTGAGCAAAAATCTGATTCAGAGGCTGAAAAAGGACTGCAGATGCTGTTAGATTCTGACCTCCCTGCACTCAAAGTGGATTTTCTGGAGCTACAGAAGCCCAATTGGCGCGCTCTCAATTGCGTTGGAAAGTAGACATCCTGGGCTTTCCAGCAATATATAATAGTCCATACTTTGTCCGAGATTTGATGGGCCAAACAGGCGTTCCAAGTCAGCTCAAGAATTCTGGCATTTAACTCCAAAACTGGCACAAAAGCTGGAGTTAAACGCCCAAACTGGCACAAAAGCCCAAGCACACACCAAGTGGGCCCGGAAGAAGATTTCTGCATTAATTACTGATTTCTGTAACCCTAGGCTACTAGTTTTCTATAAATAGGACCTTTTGCTATTGTATTTTCATACCATCTTGGGACGTTTAGTCCTTAGACCCTTGAGGCTGGCCATTCGGCCATGCTTACACTATTTGTTCATATGTATTTTCAACGGTGGATTTTCTACACACCATAGATTAAGGTGTGGAGCTCTGCTGTTCTTCATGAATTAATACGAAGTACTATTATTTTTCTATTCAACTCAAGTCTATTTCTTCTCCAAGATATTCATTCGTTCTTTAACTTGATGAATGTGATGATCCGTGACACTCATCATCATTCTCACCTATGAACATGTGCCTGACAACCACCTCTGTTCTACTAGCAATGGCTTGAATGTGTATCTCTTGGGTTTCTAATCTAAGATTGGAACCTTCGTGGTATAGGCTAGAATTAATGGCAGCCATTCCTGAGATCCGGAAAGTATAAACCTTGTCTGTGGTATTCTGAGTAGGATCTGGGAAGGGATGACTGTGACGAGCTTCAAACCCGCAATTGTGGGGCGTGTGACCGACGCAAAAGGATCAATGGATCCTATTCTGACATGATCGAGAACCGACAGCTGATTAGCCGATATTGTGACAGAGCATCAGGACCATTTTCACTGAGAGGACAGGATGTAGCCATTGACAATAGTGATGCCCAACTTAAAGCTTGCCATGAAAAGGAGTATGAATGATTGGAAGAAGGCAATAGGAAAGCAAAGGTTCAAGGGGAACAAAGCATCTTCATACGCTTATCTGAAATCCACCAATGAATTACATAAGTATCTCTATCTTTATTTTATGTTTTATTCATCTTTTAATTATCAATCCTCCATCACCATTTGAATCTGCCTGACTGAGATTTACAAGATGACCATAGCTTGCTTCAAGCCGACAATCTCCGTGGGATCAACCCTTACTCACGTAAGGTTTATTACTTGGACGACCCAGTGCACCTGCTAGTTAGTTGTGCGGAATTGTGACAAAGTGTGATTCATGTTTGAGAGCACCAAGTCTTTGGCGCCATTGTTGATGATCACAATTTCGTGCACCAAGTTTTTGCCGCCGTTGCCGGGGATTGTTCGAGTTTGGACAACTGATGGTTCATCTTGTTGCTTAGATTAGGTATTTTTTTATTTAGAATTTTTAAGAATGAATTCTAGAGTTTCAAGGTGATGTTCTTACCATCACAAAAGCTGATTGACTCCCATCAATTTAGCTATTGAATGTAATGTCCTGCTGAAGCTTGGCCAAACATGTCCAATCTTTTTAGACTGAAGCTTATACTAACATTGCATGATTCCTAGAATTCTTATTAAAAGTTTTGATTCTCTTTATTTTCTTTTCCATATAATTTTCGAAAATCACAAAAAAAATTTATAAAACCATAAAAATCAAAAATAATTTATGTTTCTTGTTTGAGTCTAGTATCAATTTTTAAGTTTGGTGTCAATTGTATGTTTCTGTTCTTCTTGTATTTTTTGAATTCATGCATGTGTCTTCATTAATCTTCAAGTTGTTCTTGATGATTTTGTTGCTCTGATATTTAAATTATCTTGTTTTGTGTGTTTTGTTGTTTCTCATATGCATTCTCAATTTGTTAGTGTCTCTTATATGAAAATTTTTAAGTTTGGTGTCCTGCATGCATTGTTTATTTGATCTTAGTTGCATTTTTATTGTTTCTCATCATTAAAAATCCAAAAATATTTTCAAAATTGTATCTTTTCAAGTCAATAATACAGAGAATTGAAGATTCAGAACATTCAACAGAGGAATCAAACTGAAAAATCTGGGCGTTCAAAATGCCCAGTGAAGAAAGAAGACTGGCGTTTAAACGCCAGCCAGGGTACCTGGCTGGGCGTTTAACGCCCAAAAAGGTAGAGATTTGGGCGTTAAATGTAAGGCCCACATCGGTTGGAGAGGGGAACGAAGCATGCCTTATAAGGGTGTGGATACCTCTCCCTAGCATGACGCATTTTGACGAGTGAATGTGGGGGGCTTCGGCTATCATCCCTATCGTCAAAGGCAAAACCGTGAGGCCTTGTGTGCCAAAGCGGACAATATCGTGCTAGCGGGTGGTCTGGGCTGTTACAGATGGTATCAGAGCTAGAATCCGGATCGATGTGCCAGCGAGGGCGCTGGACTCCCTTAGGGGGTGGATTGTAAGGCCCACATCGGTTGGAGAGGGGAACAAAGCATGCCTTATAAGGGTGTGGATACCTCTCCCTAGCATGACGCGTTTTGACGAGTGAGTGTGGGGGGCTTCGGCTATCATCCCTATCGTCAAAGGCAAAACCGTGAGGCCTTGTGTGCCAAAGCGGACAATATCGTGCTAGCGGGTGGTCTGGGCTGTTACAGTGATCATATGAGTTTACTGATGATGATGGTTGAAGTGCTGTATGTTATGAGCCAGATGGTTGTATATTAATAATGAATTATGGCTAGTTATAGATTATGTTATGACGCAGATGGCTATGATAAATATTGAATTATGGCTGAGTATGTATATATATATATATTTATATATATATATATATATATATATATATATATATATGATTGTTGATTGATAATGTGATTTGATGCACATCCTACTATGTGAGATACGAGTTTTTTTGGGTAAAAGCAGTAGCTAGCCACCAGTTACTCCAGGTTGAGACTCGATACTCTGCTAACCCTATGTCGTAAGTGTGGCCAAACACTGTGAAAGTTCTGGATGAGCTCACCCCCGTGAATAAACACCAGTGTGGGTGTTATATGATTATGATTATGATTGAGAATTACTCGAGTTCGGGATGCACGACAGAAGGACAGTCCAATGGTTAGCTACCAGCACTTGTCGGGTTGGCTTTATAACTGACAGATGAGACTCATCAGCCACTAGGACAAGCATGCATCATATGCATCTATATGTTTGTTTGTTATGTTCTATTTGGAATGCTTAATTGATTCCATAACTACTTGCTACTTGTTTAATTGCTGCATCTGCTTTTCAATTTAACAATTTTGCTTTACCCTTTTCTTTAAAGGTTCCCAGTAAAAGATCTTTTTCACTATTATTATATATATAATTTTACTTTTAGAGGTCGTAATACCTCACCACCTCTGTCTTATAACTTAAGCATAAGGCGCTGTGGGGTAGGTGTTACATTATGGTATTAGAGCAGTTCGTTCCTATAGAACCTGAGGAATAGATTGACTATGCTTCCGTGCATTCTCTGTGTGTGTGTCTATGTGCTATTAGGATATCTGACTGATATAACTGGCATAAATGTTCAAGATCATGTGATAGAGAAGGGAAACGATTGTTCGGAAATTTAGCAAAACAATTTCTTCGTCGATAGCATAGTCCAAACCGACAAGTAACCTAATAAACCCCAATTTTGTGGTTTATATTGTGTAGAATTTGGGGGGGTGTTGTCAATATTTTTCACACTTATCCATAAGAATTGTATGGTTTTGTGTTCCCTTCCTAATATTGCTCCATGATGGAAAACATGCTTCTTTTGCCTTAAAATTACTATATTTTGATCCTCCTTTATTACCATTCGATGTCGTGACGTGTTTGTTGAGTGATTTCAGAATTTATAGGGCAAGAATGGCCTAGAAGAGAGAAAGAAAGCATGCACAAGAGGAGGGAACATGAAGATTTGGATGAGGACAGCTGGAAGCGACGCGCAAGGATGGACACATCCGCACAGATTAGGAAATTCACACCGACATGCATGCGTACAGGGCACGCACGCGTCGATCACAAAAGCAATTGGCGCACACGCAAGCATGCCACACACGCGCGACAAGCTGCACGTGACCTCATTAATGGAAATCGTGCCTGGCGATTTCTGAGGCTGAAGAGGTCCAAATTCAAGCTGGTTCTGCATGGAAAAGACCCAAGGATGCTAGGGGAAAAGGGGGGGGGATCATTCAATTTACACTTAGACACAATTTTTAGATAGTTTTTGGTTTTTGTTCTTCTAGAGAGAGAAACCCTTGTTCCTCTCTAGAGCTAGTTTGCATTGATCTTTCCTTGTTGAATTCTGAATTGGATATTGTTAATTACTAGTTTTGATTGTTTAATTTGAATTCCTTAGCATAATTTTGTTTAGATCTTTTGTTAGATTTATGTTTTCTTGTCAATTGTCATTTTATACCCATTTCATGAATCTTGTGAATCTTGAATTGCTAATGTTACATTGATGATTTTCATGGTTAATTGTGTTGTTTGAGTGATTGTATGTTGATAATTGTTAGTGGGTATTTGCTAATTTCAATTTAATTGCATTTTGGAAATGTCTTTTAGTAATGCTTACCATGTGTTTGATGAAATGTTTCCTTTGATTATGGAGTAGTTTTCTTTACTCTTGGCATAAGCTAAGGGAATTGAGTGACCTTGAGTCATTGGGTCTCATTGAATTGGTGATTTGAGAATCCTAGGTGATCAATTTGATACCCATTGACACTAACCCACTACTAATCTAATTAGTAGATAGATTGGGACTTATGGGTTGATGTGATCAAACCTATTTAACGTACTTCAAGCCTAGGAGTAGACAATACGTACTTAAGGCTTTTGAGAAGTAGACTTAATGGGTTGGTACCTCATAATTGTCAATGTTTGATATGGAGACAAGGATGGCAATCTCAATTCCCATGCTTAGCCAAGAGTTGCTTTTATCATTCATATTTGAAAACCCAAAATTCCTAATTGCTTTGTCTCAGTTATAGTTATTTGTTTAGTTTTAGAGTAGAATTATATTGGAAGTTATCTTATTAGTTTGGAATTGCTCACTTCTTGCTTTAGTTATTTGAATTAGTTTCTTGCATTTCAAGATTACTTGCTTATTAAGATTCCTAGTTTAATTTCTTGCTCATGACTTGCAACCCCGGAATTCTAACCAATGTTGATGCACATGTTTGCCCATTCCTTGTGAGACGACCTGAGGTTTGAATACTTTGGTTACTTTATTGGGGTTGAACTTGTGACAACCAGTTCCTTCTAAATTTGATTCACGGATTATTTGTTGGTTAAGGACTATACTTGCAACGTGAAAAATCTTGTGAAATTCCTTATCGACGGTATCCGTGACCATCAAATTTTTGGCACCGTTGCCGGGGAATGGTTGCAACATATGCCTTGGTATTGGTTATATGAATATGTGAATATTGTAGATAGTTTACCTTCTTTCAATACTTAGCTATAGTTTAGATTTCTTTTGTATGTGTGCTATGACTCCCAAGTTTGATGACTCGGTCTCAACTGAATTCTAGCTTAGCCGAGTTTGACCCTGAGATCGAAAGAACCTTGTTACACACTCGGCAAGCTAGACGGCGGTTGGATTATACGGCTAGTACTTCGGCCTCTCTTGAGGAACATACCGAATCACTAGACGGTACCGAGAGTGACTTGGAGTCCGCTGCTTCCTATTCTTCTGTTGGCACTACTAATACATCTTTGCATCCTACAGGTGAGCCATACATGGCAGAGCCACGGCGGATCACTTTGCATGAGCAAGGAGCTCCAGATATCATACTTCAACCTTTGCAAGCAAGGTATCCCAACCTTGATCCAAACTTTGAGTTGAAGAGTAGCTTGATAAATCTACTTCCTAAGTATCATGGGTTGCCAGGTCAAGACCCCATCTGACATCTAAGAGATTTTCAAGTTGCTTGTTCTACGGCTCGAAGGCATGGAGCCGATGAGTTGGCTATTATGGTTTTTGCCTTCCCTTTCTCTCTTAAAGGGCAAGCAAAGACATGGTTTTATTCACAACCGGATGAGATTGTAACCAATTGGGATTTCTTGAGAAGAGAGTTTCTAGATAAATTCTTCCCACCTGAGAAGACCGACTACATTTGGAAGGAGATCTCGGGTATAATGCAAAAGGACCAAGAGAGTTTGTATGAGTATTGGACTCGGTTTAAGAGGCTATTGGAATCTTGTCCAGACCATGGATTGAACACTCACTTGCTCATTAGTTACTTCACCGGAGGTCTTTATGCGGAAGATAGAAGATTGCTCACCGCTTCTAGTGGCGGTTTGCTTTCAAAGAACAAGACAGAATGAGAAGCTTGGAAATTGATAAATGATGTTGCCGAGGCTACACAACATGTAAGGGTGAGAAGTAATCCTCTCAAGGGTGTGGTAGAACCATCCCCTTCCTAAGCAAGCTTAACCAAGGCGCTTGGGGACATGACCACTATCCTCACGCAAATACAAAAAGATCAAAAGGAATACTACTCCATCCAAGCCATCCAAGCCCACCTCAAGTTGCTTAAATTGAAGGCCCTCCTAGAATTTGTGATTTGTTCTCTAGCACCACACATTACACCGATCAATGCCATCAAATTCAAGAGGAGCATGCCCTTGTCGTGGCCAATGTGAATTATAACAACCGTCTGCCCTATCCTTCTCAAGGCCAAAACAACTACTCTTATGGTAGTAATCAAAATCAAGGGTGGAAGGATAATGCACAAGGTAGAAATCAAAACCAAAGATGGAACAACTCTTCTTCTCGTTACAACAATAACCAATCTTCATCTCAATACCACCACAACAACAACAACCACCAAGCCAACCAAAACCACCACAACTAAAACCAAAATAACTACACCAAATACCAAGCACCACACCATAGACAACAATCCAACCAACCCTCTTCATCTTCCACCAATCAATTTGATGATCTTAGAGCCACTATGGAGAAACGGGAAGAGAGCTACAAGGCTCAATTTGATACCATGGGTGCTCAATTCGCCAATCTTACCGACATGATTTCGAAGATGTCCATGTCCTCCTCCAACAACACCAACCAACCCTCAAGCTCTTCTAGCCTTCCTTCCCAACCCCTTCTAAACTCCAAGGGCGGTCTCAACGCCATCACACTACGGTCTGGGACTACATTGGAGGAGATACCTCCTAGGGTCATGGAAGACATTCATGAAGAAGAGGTGGTCGTTGAAGCTCCACATGAAGAGGAGGAGGTAGACAAAAGGCATGATGAAGAAGGAGTAAGCCTTAAGGAACCCAAGAGAAAGGCTACAGTGGATGATTCCATTCCTATCCCATTCCCTTCATTGGTGAAGAAAGCAAAGAAGACCCCGGAATTTGATTTGAACATGCTTCAAGTGTTCAAGAAAGTTGAGGTAACCATACCACTTCTTGATGCTATCCAACAAATTCTGAAGTATGCAAAATTTCTGAAAGACTTGTGTACACACAAGGATAGGATAAGAGAGTTGGAGACATTATCCTTGGGTAGTTCAATTTCTTCCTTGATGGAACCTATTCCAAAGAAATGTGGTGACCCTGGACCTTGTTTGGTGACTTGTTGTATTGGTGGGCACACTTTTCATGACTGTATGTGTGATCTAGGAGCTTGCGTAAGCATCATGCCACTTTCTATCTTTGTGCGGTTGAATTTAGCTCCATTAAAGAAGTTGGCGGTGAAGTTTGCCTTAGCCAATAAGAGTGTGATCACTGTGATAGGAATAGCAGAAGATGTACTTGTGGCAGTCAAGGACTTGGTCTTTCTGGTTGACTTTTACATCCTTGAAATGCCTCCAACAGAAAATAGAAGCTCATCCTCCATTCTACATGGTAGACCCTTCCTTAAGACCTCTAAATTCAAGTTAGATGCCTTCACCGGCACATATTCCTTTGAAGTTGGAGATAAGACTATCAAGTTCAGTTTGGAAGAAGCCATGAAGCATCATCCCGAAGAGCATTCCGTTCCCCGATGTGATGTAATCAATAAAGTAGTAGCGAAAGTGCGAGAAGAAGACCACAACAAGTTATGCTACCCTATTGTTGAAGAGATGGATGACCAAGAGGATGAACAAGAGAAAGTTGTTGAAAGTGAACTCTGTGAGTTGGATGAAAAAGAACCTCAGTTTAAGGCAAAGAGTGAATTGAAGCCTCTTCCATCTCATTTGAAGTATGCTTTCTTAGAGAACAACCAAAAGTTTCCGATCATTATTGCTAGTGAGCTTTCTAGTGAAGAAGAAGAAAAGCTCCTAGATGTTCTAAGAAAGTACAAGAAGGCAATTGGTTGGAGCCTAGCCGATATTGTGGGGATTGACCCCCGCAAGTGTATTGATGAGCGGATAATTCATACGCTTTTTGGCATTATTTTTAGTATATTTTTAGTATATTTTAGTTAGTTTTTATTATGTTTTTATTAGTTTTTAAATAAAAATCACCTTTCTGGGCTTTACTATGAGTTTGTGTGTTTTTCTGTGATTTCAGGTATTTTCTGGCTGAAATTGAGGGACCTGAGCAAAAATCTGATTCAGAGGCTGAAAAAGGACTGCAGATGCTGTTGGATTCTGACCTCCCTGCACTCAAAGTGGATTTTCTGGAGCTACAGAAGCCCAATTGGCGCGCTCTTAATTGCGTTGGAAAGTAGACATCATGGGCTTTCCAGCAATATATAATAGTCCATACTTTGCCCAAGATTTGATGGCCCAAACTGGCGTTCAAAGTCAGCATCAGAATTCCCAGCGTTAAACGCCGGAACTGGCACAAAAGTGGGAGTTAAACGCCCAAACTGGCACAAAAGCTGGTGTTTAACTCCAAGAGAAGTCTCTACACGAAAATGCTTCAATGCTCAGCCCAAGCACACATCAAGTGGGCCCGGAGGTGGATATTCACGTCATTTACTCATTTTTGTAAACCCTAGGCTACTAGTTCTCTATAAATAAGACCTTTTTGCTATTGTATCTTGACCTCATGACACATTACACGTTTCATTTTGTATCTTCTACGGCATGAGTCTCTAAATCCCATGGTTGGGGGTGAGGAGCTCTGCTGTGTTTTGATGGATTAATGCAATTACTACTGTTTTTCCCATTCAATCATGCTTGTTCTATTCCAAGATACCACTTGTTCTTCAACCTGATGAATGTGATGATCCGTGACACTCATCACCATTCTCACCTATGAACGTGTGCCTGACAACCACCTCCGTTCTACCTTCGATTGAGTGTGTATCTCTCGGATTCCTTAATCAGAATCCTCGTGGTATAAGCTAGAATCCATTGGCAGCCATTCTTGAGAATCCGGAAGGTCTAAACCTTGTCTGTGGTATTCTGAGTAGGATTCAAGGATTGAATGACTGTGACGAGCTTCAAACTCGTGATTGTAGGGCGTTAGTGACAGACGCAAAAGAATCACTGGATTCTATTCCGACATGATCGAGAACCGACAGATGATTAGCCGTGCTGTGACAGAGCGCGTTGAACATTTTCACTGAGAGGACGGGAGGTAGCCATTGACAACGGTGAAACCCAACATATAGCTTGCCATGGAAGGAGCCTTGCGTGCTTGAAGAAGAAGACAGTAGGAAAGCAGAGATTCAGAAGATGGAGCATCTCCAAAACCTCAACCTGTTCTCCATTACTGCAAAACAAGTATTTATTTCATGTTCTTCTACTTTTTACAATTAAATCTCAGAATTATTGATATCCTGACTAAGAGTTACGAGATAACCATAGCTTGCTTCAAGCCGACAATCTCCGTGGGATCGACCCTTACTCACGTAAGGTATTACTTGGACGACCCAGTGCACTTGCTGGTTAGTTGTGCGGAATTACAAAAGTGTGATTGTGATTTCGTGCACCAAGTTTTTGGCGCCATTGCCGGGGATTGTTCAAGTTTGGACAACTGACGGTTTATCTTGTTGCTTAGATTAGGAATATTTTATTTTTGTTGGTTTAGAGTCTTTTATTTGAGTCTAGTTTCATATTTTAAGTTTGGTGTCTTCTTTGTGTTTTCCTTTAATTTTTCGAAAATTTGTGTTTGATTTTCTAAAAATTTCAAGTTTGGTGTCTTTTGTGCTTTTATTTACTTAAAAATTTTTTGAAAATTTGTTCTTAGTGTTAATCTTGAACTTCAAAGAGTTTTTGGTGTTCATCTTGACATTCAAAGTTTTCTTGTTTGTTTTCTCTATATTGATTCAAAATTTCTAAGTTTGGTGTCATTTTGTTGTTTTTCTCTTTCCTCATTAAAATTCAAAAATAAAAAAAAATATCCTTTCCTTTTTTACTCATAATTTTCAAAATTTTGCATTGATTTAGTCAAAGATTTTCAAAATCATATTTTTTTTAGTCAACTCAATATTCTAATTTCAAAAATTGATCTTTTCAAATCTTTTTCAAAAATCAAATCTTTTTAATTTTTGCAATCATATCTTCTAAATCATATCTTTTTCAAAATAATTTTCAATCATATATTTTTTTTATTACTAATTTCAAAATCTTTTTAATTAATTAATTAATTTAGTTTTCAATTTGCTTTGATTTTATTTTCTTTTAGTTTTTGAAATTTTATTTTATTTTTCTTTTATTTTATTTTATTATTTTCGGTCACTTTTAAAAAAAAAATAATTCATACCAATTCCCTTTTCTCCATCATGGACATAAGTGGAAGTGAACAGTCCAGAAGGACTCTGGGATCATATGCTAACCCCATTACAGCTGCATATGGGAGTAGCATCTGTATACCTCCCATCAAAGCAAGCAGCTTTGAGCTAAATCTTCAGCTCATTATCATGGTGTAGCAAAATTGCCAGTATTTCGGTCTTCCACAAGAAGAACCTACTGAGTTTTTGGCACAGTTCTTACAAATTGCTGACACAGTACGTGATAAAGAGGTGGATCAGGATGTCTACAGATTATTACTGTTTCCATTTGCTGTAAAAGATCAAGTTAAGAGGTGGTTGAATAACCAACCCACAGCAAGCATAAAAACATGGAGACAGTTATCAGACAAATTATTGAATCAATTTTACCCTCCAAAAAGGATGACACAGCTAAGGCTGGACATCCAAGACTTTAAACAAAAGGATCATGAATCCCTTTATAATGCTTGGGAGAGGTACAGATGTATGCTAAGGAAGTGCCCCTCTGAAATTTTTTCAGAGTGGGTACAGTTAGACATCTTCTACTATGGGCTTACAGAAAAAGCTCAGATGTCCCTAGACCACTCAGCTGGTGGATCTATACACATGAGAAAAACAATTGAAGAGGCTCAAGAACTCATAGATACAGTTGCTAGAAATCAACATCTGTACTCAAACAGTGAGTCCTCTACAAAAGAAGAAGCTATGGCAGTAACTACTGATCTTAATCCTCAAGAACAGATTGTTGAGCTTAATCAGCAATTACTCCTTATGACAAAACAATTAGCAGAATTTAAAGAGATGCTCCAAGACACTAAAAATGCTAACAAGAATATGGAAGCACAATTGAATCAGACAAGACAGCAGCTATCTAAACAGATAACAGAAGAATGCCAAGCTGTTAAATTAAGGAGTGGGAGGACACTGAATGTATCAGTTCAAAGTGGCAAAAAGCCAAGAAAGGAACAACTGATAGAGGATAAACAAACCACTGCCCAACATTCCTCTGAGGACAGTAAGAGCCCAGAGAGGAATACTTCTGGCGTTCAAATGCCAGAAAAGGGGGAAAAGTTGGCGTTAAACGCTCATTCCTTGCCCAGTTCTGGCGTTCAAACGCCGGAAAAGGGTGGGAAGCTGGCGTTAAACGCCCATTCTGTACCCAATCCTAGCGTTCAAACGCCAATGAGGAATCAGACACCTGAGAGTGCTGATAGTAACCCCTCTAAGAAGGCTTCTCCAACCACCTCTGTAGGGAATAAACCTGCAGCAACTAAGGTTGTAGAATATAAAGCCAAGATGCCTTATCCTCAGAAACTCCGCCAAGCGAAACAGGATAAACAATTTGCCCGCTTTGCAGACTATCTCAGGACTCTTGAAATAAAGATTCCGTTTGCAGAGGCACTTGAGCAAAAACCCTCTTATGCTAAGTTCATGAAAGAGATCTTAAGTCATAAGAAGGATTGGAGAGAAACTGAAAAGTGTTTCTCACTGAAGAATGCAGTGCAGTCATTCTGAAAAGCTTACCAGAGAAGCTTCAAGATCCAGGGAGCTTTATGATACCATGCACATTAGAGGGCGCTTGTACCAAGACAGCCCTATGTGACCTTGAAGCAAGTATCAACCTAATACCTGCATCCACTATCAGAAAGCTTGGGTTGACTGAAGAAGTCAAACCAACCCGGATATATCTCCAACTTGCTGATGGCTCCATTAAATATCCATCAGGCAGGATTGAGGACATAATTGTCAAGGTTGGGCCATTTGCCTTTCCCATTAACTTTGTAGTGCTGGAGATGGAGGAGCACAAGAGTACAACTCTCATCCTAGGAAGACCTTTCCTAGCAACTGGACGAACTCTTATTGATGTACAAAAAGGAGAAGTAACCCTGAGAGTCAATGAGAATGAGTTCAAGTTGAATGCTATCAAAGCTATGCAGCATCCAGACACATCAAATGACTGTATGAGCACTGATATTATTGACTCTTTGGTGGAAGAGATTAATATGACTGAGAGTCTCGAATCAGAGCTAGAGAATATCTTTAAAGATGTTCAGCCTGACCTGGAGAAACTAAAGGAAATAAAAGAACCTCTGAAAATTCCTCAGGAAGAGGATAAGCCTCCTAAACCCGAGCTCAAGCCACTACCACCATC
Source organism: Arachis hypogaea (assembly GCF_003086295.3). Taxonomy (NCBI): domain Eukaryota; kingdom Viridiplantae; phylum Streptophyta; class Magnoliopsida; order Fabales; family Fabaceae; genus Arachis; species Arachis hypogaea. The sequence continues at coordinate 51,588,894 of NC_092049.1, forward strand.
CCTGAAGTATGCATTTCTGGGAGAAGGTGACACTTTTCCAGTGATCATAAGCTTTGCCTTAAATTCACAGGAAGAGGAAGCACTGATTCAAGTGCTGAGGACACACAAGACAGCTCTTGGGTGGTCCATAAGTGATCTTAAGGGCATTAGCCCAGCAAGATGCATGCACAAAATCCTATTGGAAGATAATGCCAAGCCAGTGGTTCAACCACAGAGGCGGCTAAATCCAGCCATGAAGCAAGTGGTGCAGAAAGAGGTCACTAAGTTACTAGAGGCTGGGATTATTTATCCCATTTCTGATAGCCCCTGGGTGAGCCCTGTCCAAGTTGTCCCCAAGAAGGGAGGCATGACAGTGGTTCATAATGAAAAGAATGAACTGGTTCCTACAAGAACAGTTACAGGTTGGCGTATGTGTATTGACTACAGAAGGCTCAATACAGCCACCAGGAAGGATCATTTTCCTCTACCATTCATAGACCAAATGCTAGAAAGACTAGCGGGTCATGATTATTACTGCTTTTTGGATGGCTATTCAGGCTATAATCAAATTGCAGTGGACCCTAAAGATCAAGAGAAAACAGCATTCATCTGTCCTTCTGGCGTATTTGCCTACAGGAGAATGCCTTTTGGTCTATGCAATGCACCTGCAACTTTTCAGAGGTGCATGCTCTCCATCTTCTCTGATATGGTAGAAAAGTTCCTGGAAGTCTTCATAGATGACTTTTCAGTATTTGGAGACTCATTCAGTTCCTGTCTTGATCATCTAGCACTTGTCCTGAAAAGGTGCCAAGAGACTAACCTGGTCTTAAACTGGGAGAAATGTCACTTTATGGTGACTGAAGGAATCGTCCTTGGGCACAAAATTTCAAGCAAGGGAATAGAGGTGGATCAAGCAAAGGTAGAGGTAATTGAAAAATTACCACCACCTGCCAATGTTAAGGCAATTAGAAGCTTCCTGGGGCATGCAGGATTCTACAGAAAGGTTTATAAAGGATTTTTCAAAAATTGCAAAACCTCTGAGTAACTTACTAGCTACTGACATACCATTTGTGTTTGACACTGAGTGTCTACAGGCGTTTGAGGCCCTGAAAGCCAAACTGGTCACAGCACCAGTCATCTCTGCACCAGACTGGACATTACCATTCGAACTAATGTGTGATGCCAGTGACCATGCCATTGGTGCAGTGTTGGGACAGAGGCACAACAAGCTTTTGCACGTCATTTATTATGCTAGCCGTGTTCTAAATGACGCACAGAAGAATTACACAACCACAGAAAAAGAGCTACTTGCAGTGGTTTATGCCATTGACAAGTTTAGATCCTATTTAGTAGGATCAAAAGTGATTGTGTACACTGATCATGCTGCTCTTAAATACATACTCACAAAGCAGGATTCAAAACCCAGGCTCATAAGATGGGTGTTGCTTCTGCAAGAGTTTGATATAGAAATAAGAGACAAAAAAGGGACAGAGAACCAGGTAGATGATCACTTGTCCCGGATAGAACTAGTAGATGGGGCGTCCCTCCCCTCTACTGAGATCTCTAAGACCTTTCCAGATGAGCAACTCTTTGCCATTCAGGAAACACCATGGTTTGCAGACATTGCAAACTATAAAGCTGTAAGGTTCATACCCTAGGAGTACAGCAGGGTGCAAAGAAAAAAATTAATTTCAGATGCCATGTACTACCTATGGGATGAGCCACATCTCTTTAAGAGATGTGCAGACGGAATGATTCGAAGATGTGTACCTAGAGAGGAAGCACAAAAGATCCTATGGCATTGCCATAGATCACAGTATGGGGGACATTTCAGAATTGAGCGAACAGCCACTAAGGTCCTCCAATGTGGTTTTTACTGGCCTACTCTCTATAGGGATGCCCGAGAGTTTGTGCGTAACTGTGACAGTTGCCAAAGAGCTAGTAACCTGCCTCATGGTTACGCCATGCCTCAACAAGGGATCTTAGAGATTGAATTGTTTGATGTATGGGGAATTGACTTCATGGGTCCTTTCCCACCATCATACTCAAACACTTATATTCTGGTGGCAGTGGACTATGTATCTAAATGGGTAGAAGCAATTGCCACACCCAATAATGATATTAAGACCATGCTGAAATTCCTCCAGAAACACATCTTCAGCAGGTTCGGCGTTCCCAGAGTACTAATCAGTGATGGGGGCACTCATTTCTGCAATAAACAGCTGTCCTCTGCCATGGTCAGATATGGGATAAACTACAAAGTGGCAACTCTGTATCATCCACAGACAAATGGGCAAGCTGAAGTCTCTAATAGAGAGCTAAAAAGAATCCTGGAACGGACTGTAATTGCCCGCAGAAAGGATTGGGCAAGGAGCTTGGATGATGCTCTATGGGCATATAGAACAGCATTCAAGACCCCTATAGGAACCTCTCCATACCAACTTGTGTATGGCAAGGCCTGTCATCTGCCCGTGGAACTAGAGCATAAAGCCTACTGGGCAACCAGATTCCTAAACCTGGATGCTAAGTTAGCTGGTGAAAAAAGATTGCTCTAGCTAAATGAGCTAGAGGAATTCAGACTCAGTGCCTTTGAAAATGCCAAAATCTATAAGGAAAAGGTAAAGCAGTGGCATGACAAGAAGTTGTCATCCATAGTCTTTGAGCCAGGACAAAAAGTTCTGCTCTTCAACTCTAGGCTCAGACTATTCCCAGGAAAACTGAAATCCCAATGGAGGGGTCCATATGTGATTACAGGAGTGTCACCATATGCATATATTGAGCTTCAAGATATTGATTCTGACAAAAAATTCATTGTTAATGGACAGAGGATCAAACATTATCTTGAAAGCAATTTTGAGCAGGAATGCTCAAAGCTGAGGCTTGAATGAGTCTCAGTAGAGGTCCAGCTAAAGACAATAAAGAAGCGCTTGCTGGGAGGCAACCCAGTCATTGGAAAGTTATTTGATTTACTTAATAGAAGTTTAATATATATTCTTTAAGGTTGATCATCAAAATTGAAGGAATTCACAGAGTTACAGAAGGATTCAGTGAAAAAAGCAGAGAAAAGAAGCTTGCTGGCAGGAAAACACCAGTAAGGGGCACTCTGGGCGTTAAACGCCAGAATGGATACCATTCTGGGCGTTTAACGCCAGTAAAGGCACCATTTTGGGCGTTAAACGCCAGAATGGGCACCATTCTGGGCGTTTAACGCCAGAATTGCAGCATCCTAGGTGTTCAGCAAAACGCCCAGTGATAAAGGGGTTTCTGGCGCTTAACGCCAGCCAGGGCACCTGGCTGGGCGTTAAACACCCATAATGGCCACCTTATGGGCGTTAAACGCCAGAATGGATACCATTTTGGGCGTTTAACACCAGAAAGGCAGGGGAAGGAGATTTTGCTTTCCACTTCAAATTTTTTCACACTTTCATGTTTTGACCCATAATTTCCTACATAAACATGTTAAAAATTTTCATCATTCACCCTCACATTTCAAAAATTCAACAATTTCCTCAACTATTTTTCAAATCTCTTTCAAATCCTTTATAAATCTTCTTCAAAAACTCAAGTATTTTCTCAAATTCTTTCCATATCTTCTCAAATCTCTTCCAAAACTTGCGAAATCCCTCCCCCTCCCTTATAAATACACATTTGGCCATCCCCCTCTCTTCACCATTCGAATTTGCTTCTCCTCCTCTCTCTCTGCTTTCCTTTCTTTTGCTTGAGGGCAAGCAAACTTCTAAGTTTGGTGTGCTTTTTCGTGATCACTAAGCTAAGGCTCATCAAGATCATGGCTCCTAAGGAAAAACAATCCAATTCAAGAGGCAAGAAAGAGAATACTCCAAAGAATTTTTGGAGTCAAGAGAGGTTTTTAACCAAAGAACATGCGGACCATTACCTCAAAATAATGGGTCTAAGGTCAGTGATCCCGGAAGTTAAATTCGATCTGAAAGAAGACGAATATCCGAAGATCCAAGAGCAAATTCGAAATAGAGGATGGGAAATTCTAGCCAATCTTGAGACAAGGGTTAGAAGAAACATGGTTCAGGAATTCTACTCAAATCTGTGGCTGACAGATAAGTAGAGAATGACTGGAACTGCTTTCCATACCTACAGGACCATGGTCAGAGGGAAAATTATTTATTTCCATCTAGACAAAATAAGAGAGGTCTTCAAATTACCTCAACTACAAGATGATCCTGACTCCTTTAACAGGAGAATGGTGAGAACAGATAAGGGGTTGGACCAAGTTCTAGAGGACATATGCCTCCCTGGAACTAAGTGGATAACCAATTCAAAAGGTGTCCCAAACCAACTCAAAAGGGGAGATCTCAAACCAGTTGCAAGAGGTTGGCTAGACTTCATTGGGCGTTCTATATTGCCCACTAGCAACCGTTCTGAGGTCACTGTCAAGAGGGCAGTGATGATTCACTGCATTATGCTGGGAAAAGAAGTGGAGGTTCATCATCTGATTTCTTGTGAGATTTACACAATTGCAAACAAGAACTCCACTGAAGCCAAACTGGCTTACCCAGGCTTAATCTCTCTTTACTATGAGTTCGTCTGTTTTTCTGTGATTTCAGATATTTTCTGGCTGAAATTGAGGGACCTGAGCAAAAATCTGATTCAGAGGCTGAAAAAGGACTGCAGATGCTGTTGGATTCTGACCTCCCTGCACTCAAAGTGGAGTTTCTGGAGCTACAGAAACCCAATTGGCTTGCTCTCAATTGCGTTGGAAAGTAGACATCTTGGGCTTTCCAGAAATATATAATAGTCCATACTTTGCCCAAGAATTGATGGCCCAAACTGGCGTTCAAAGTCAGCATCAGAATTCCCGGCGTTAAACGCCGGAACTGGCACAAAAGTGGGAGTTAAACGCCCAAACTGGCACAAAAGCTGGCGTTTAACTCCAAGAGAAGTCTCTACACGAAAATGCTTCAATGCTCAGCCCAAGCACACATCAAGTGGGCCCGGAGGTGGATATTCACGTCATTTACTCATTTCTGTAAACCCTAGGCTACTAGTTCTCTATAAATAAGACCTTTTTGCTATTGTATCTTGACCTCATGACACATTACACGTTTCATTTTGTATCTTCTACGGCATGAGTCTCTAAACCCCATGGTTGGAGGTGAGGAGCTCTGCTGTGTTTTGATGGATTAATGCAATTACTACTATTTTTCCCATTCAATCATGCTTATTCTATTCCAAGATACCACTTGTTCTTCAACCTGATGAATGTGATGATCCATGACACTCATCACCATTCTCACCTATGAACGTGTGCCTGACAACCACCTCCGTTCTACCTTCGATTGAGTGTGTATCTCTTAGATTCCTTAATCAGAATCCTCGTGGTATAAGCTAGAATCCATTGGCGGCTATTCTTGAGAATCCGGAAGGTCTAAACCTTGTCTGTGGTATTCTGAGTAGGATTCAATGATTGAATGACTGTGACGAGCTTCAAACTCATGATTGTGAGGCGTTAGTGACAGACGCAAAAGAATCACTGGATTCTATTCCGACATGATCGAGAACCGACAGATGATTAGCCGTGTTGTGACAGAGCGCGTTGAACATTTTCACTGAGAGGACGGGAGGTAGCCATTGACAACGGTGAAACCCAACATACAGCTTGCCATGGAAGGAGCCTTGCGTGCTTGAAGAAGAAGACAGTAGGAAAGCAGAGATTCAGAAGATGGAGCATCTCCAAAACTTCAACCTGTTCTCCATTACTGCAAAACAAGTATTTATTTCATGTTCTTCTACTTTATACAATTAAATCTCAGAATTATTGATTTCCTGACTAAGAGTTACGAGATAACCATAGCTTGCTTCAAGCCAACAATCTCCGTGGGATCGACCCTTACTCACGTAAGGTATTACTTGGACGACCCAGTGCACTTGCTGGTTAGTTGTGCGGAATTACAAAAGTGTGATTGTGATTTCATGTGCCATGTATGCATCGTATATTTTTCCAAGAGGGAGCTAGGCCGGTTAGGCAACCGCAAAGGAGGCTCAACCTAGCCATCCTTGATGTGGTAAAGAAGGAGGTCACTAGGCTACATGATCCGGGTATCATATACCCAATTTCTGACAATGAGTGGGTGAGCCCAGTCCAGGTTGTTCCCAAGAAATCGGGCATCACTGCGATTAAAAAGGATGACGGTGAAGTGGTCACCAAGAGAGTACAAAATGCGTGGTGATTGTGCATTCATTATAGAAGATTGAATGCCGCCACAAGGAAGGACCACTACTGATGAGCGGATAATTTATACGCTTTTTGGCATTGTTTTTACATAGTTTTTAGTATGATTTAGTTAGTTTTTAGTATATTTTTATTATTTTTTAATTAAAATTCAAATTTCTAGACTTTACTATGAGTTTATGTGTTTTTCTGTGATTTCAGGTATTTTCTGGCTGAAATTGAGGGACTTGAGCAAAAATCAGATTCAGAGGTTGAAGAAGGACTGCAGATGCTGCTGGATTCTGACCTCCCTGCACTAAAAGTGGATTTTCTAGAGTTAGAAAACTCCAAATGCCGCACTCTTAATTGCGTTGGAAAGTAGACATCTAGGGCTTTCCAGAAATATATAATAGTCCATACTTTGCCCAAGTTTAGGCGATGCAAACTGGCGTTCAACACCAGTTCCATGCTACATTCTGGAGTTAAACGCCAAAAACAGGTTACAAACTGGTGTTCAACTCCAAGAGAAGCCTCTACACGTGTAAAGCTCAATGCTCAGCCCAAGCACACACCAAGTGGGCCCCAGAAGTGGATTTCTGCATCATTTACTTATCTCTGTAAACCCTAGTAACTAGTTTTTATAAATAGGACTTTTTACTATTGTATTTACATCTCTGGACGTTTATATCTTAGATCATGGGGGCTGGCCATTCGGCCATGCCTGGACCTTATCACTTATGTATTTTCAATGCTAGAGTTTCTACCCTCCATAGATTAAGGTGTGGAGCTCTGCTGTTCTTCATGAATTAATACAAAGTACTACTATTTTTCTATTCAATTCAAGCTTATTCCTATTCTAAGATATCCATTCGCACCCAAGAACATGATTAATGTGATGATTATGTGACGCTCATCATCATTCTCACTTAGGAATGTGTGCCTGACAAACACTTCCGTTCTACATGCAAACAAGCTAGAATGAATATCTCTTAGATATCTAATACAGGGGACCGAGTCCGAGATATTAGAATCTTCGTGGTATAAGTTAGAACCCATGGACGGCCATTCTTGAGGTCCAGAAAGTCTAAACCTTGTCTGTGGTATTCCGAGTAGGATCTAGGAAGGGATGGCTGTGACGAGCTTTAAACTCGCGAGTGCTGGGCGTAGTGACAGACGCAAAAGGATAGTAAATCCTATTCCAGTATGATCGAGAACCGACAGATGATTAGCCATGCAGTGACAACACATTGGACCATTTTCACAGAGAGGATGGGATGTAGCCATTGACAATGGTGATGCCCTATATAAAGCTTGCCATGGAAAGGAGTAGGAATGGTTGGATGAAGACAGCAGGAAAGCAGAGGTTCAGAGGAACGAAAGCATCTCTATACGCTTATCTGAAATTCTCACCAATGAATTACATAAGTACCTCTATCTTTATTTTATGTTTTATTTATCTTTTTATCTCCATAACCATTTGAATCCGCCTGACTGAGATTTGCAAGATAGCTTGCTTCAAGCCGACAATCTCCGTGGGATCGATCCTTACTCACGTAAGGTTTATTACTTGGATGACCCAGTGCACTTGCTGGTCAGTTGTGCGAAGTTGTGACAAAGAATTAAGATTATGAACGTGCGTATAAAGTTTTCAGCGCCGTTACCAAGGAATGGAACCGTCACGATTTATGCGCACCAACTACCCTTTGCCCTTTTGGCACCTTTGCCTACAAAAGGATGCCATTTGGACTATGTAATACACCTGCTACTTTTCAGCGGTGTATGACCAGTGTCTTTTCCGATCTAATGAAGAATTGTCTGGAAGTCTTTATGGATGACTTCAGTGTTTATGGAACTTCATTTGATTGTTGCTTAGAGAACTTGGCCAAGGTCTTAGCTAGATGTGTTGACACTAACCTTGTCTTGAATTTTGAAAAAGGTCACTTTATGGTAAGTGGTGCACGAACTTGTGATCATCAACAATGGCGCCAAAGACTTGGTGCTCTCAAACGTGAATCACACTTTGTCACAATTCCACACAACTAACCAGCAAGTGCACTGGGTCGTCCAAGTAATAAACCTTACGTGAGTAAGGGTCGATCCCATGGAGATTGTCGGCTTGAAGCAAGCTATGGTCAACTTGTAAATCTCAGTCAGGCAGATTCAAATGGTGATGGAGGATTGATAATTAAAAGATGAATAAAACATAAAATAAAGATAGAGATACTTATGTAATTCATTGGTTGATTTCAGATAAACGTATGAAGATGCTTTGTTCCCCTTGAACCTCTACTTTCCTATTGCCTTCTTCCAATCATTCATACTCCTTTCCATGGAAAGCTTTAAGTTGGGCATCACCGTTGTCAATGGCTACATCCCGTCTTCTCAGTGAAAATGGTCCTGATGCTCTGTCACAACATCGGCTAATCAGCTGTCGGTTCTCGATCATGTCGGAATAGGATCCATTGATCCTTTTGCGTCTGTCACACGCCCCACAATCGCGAGTTTGAAGCTTGTCACAGTCATCCCTTCCCAGATCCTACTCAGAATACCACAGACAAGGTTTAGACTTTCTGGATCTCAGGAATGGCTGCCATTAATTCTAGCCTATACCACGAAGGTTCCAATCTTAGATTAGAAACCCAAGAGATATACATTCAAGCCATTGCTAGTAGAACAGAGGTGGTTGTCAGGCACATGTTTATAGGTGAGAATGATGATGAGTGTCACGGATCATCACATTCATCAAGTTGAAGAACGAATGAATATCTTGGAGAAGAAATAGACTTGAGTTGAATAGAAAAACAATAGTACTTCGTATTAATTCATGAAGAACAGCAGAGCTCCACACCTTAATCTATGGTGTGTAGAAACTCCACCGTTGAAAATACATAAGAACAAATAGTGTAAGCATGGCCGAATGGCCAGCCTCAAGGGTCTAAGGACTAAACGTCCCAAGATGGTATGAAAATACAATAGCAAAAGGTCCTATTTATAGAAAACTAGTAGCCTAGGGTTACATAAATCAGTAATTAATGCAGAAATCTTCTTCCGGGTCCACTTGGTATGTGCTTGGGCTGAGCATTGAAGCTTTCATGTGTAGATACTTTTCTTGGAGTTAAACGCCAGCTTTTGTGCCAGTTTGGGCGTTTAACTCCAGCTTTTGTGCCAGTTTTGGAGTTAAACGCCAAAATTCTTGAGCTAACTTGAAACGCCTGTTTGTGTCATCAAATCTCGGGCAAAGTATGGACTATTATATATTGCTGGAAAGCCTAGGATGTCTACTTTCGAACGCAATTGAGAGCGCGCCAATTGGGCTTCTGTAGCTCTAGAAAATCCACTTTGAGTGCAGGGAGGTCAGAATCCAACAGCATTTGCAGTCCTTTTTCAGCCTCTGAATCAGATTTTTGCTCAGGTCCCTCAATTTCAGCCAGAAAATACCTGAAATCACAGAAAAACACACAAACTCATAGTAAAGTCCAGAAGAGTAATTTTTATTTAAAAACTAATAAAAACATAATAAAAACTAATTAAAATATACTAAAAATATACTAAAAACAATGCCAAAAAGCGTATAAATTATCCGCTCATCACAACACCAAACTTAAATTGTTGCTTGTCCCCAAGCAACTGAAAATCAAATAGGATAAAAAAGAAGAGAATATACAATGAATTCCAAAAACATCTATGAAGATCAGTATTAATTAGATGAGCAGGGCTTTTAGCTTTTTGCTTCTGAATAGTTTTGGCATCTCACTTTATCCCTTGAGTTTAGAATGATTGGCATCTATAGGAACTCAGAATCCAGATAGTGTTATTGATTCTCCTAGTTATGTATGTTGATTCTTGAACACAGCTACTTTATGAGTCTTGGTCGTGGCCCTAAGCACCTTGTTTTCCAGTATTACCACCGGATACATAAATGCCACAGACACATAACTGGGTGAACCTTTTCAGATTGTGACTCAGCTTTCCTAGAGTCCCCAATTAGAGGTGTCCAGGGTTCTTAAGTACACTCTTCTTTTTTCTTTGGACCTCGACTTTAACCGCTCAGTCTCAAGTTTTCACTTGACACCTTCACGCCACAAGCACATGGTTAGGGACATCTTGGTTTAGCCGCTTAGGCCAGGATTTTATTCCTGTGAGACCTCCTATCCACTGATGCTCAAAGCTTTGGATCCTTTTTATCACCCTTGCCTTTTGGTTTAAAGGGGTATTGGCTTTTTCTGCTTGTTTCTTTTTTTTTTTGCAAGCTTTTCACTGCTTTTTCTTGCTTCAAGAATCAATTTTATGATTTTTCAGATCATCAGATAACATTTCTCCTTTTCTTTTCATTCTTTCAAGAGTCAACAATTTTAACATTCATGAATCAACAAATTCAAAAATATGCACTGTTCACGCATTCATTCAGAAAAATAATAGCATTGCCACCACATCAAAATAATTAAACTATTTTAAAATTTGAAATTCATGCACTTCTTTTTCTTTTTCAATTAAAAACATTTTTCATTTAAGAAAGGTGATGGATTCATTTTCATAGCTTTAAGGCATAGACACTTAGACGCTAATGATCATGTAATAAAGACACAAACATAAATAAACATAGAGCACAATTTCCGAAAAAACAGAAAATAAAGAACAAGGAAATTAAAGAACGGGTCCACCTTAGTGATGGCGGCTTGTTCTTCCTCCTGAAGATCTTATGGAGTGCTTGAGCTCCTCAATGTCTCTTCCTTGCCTTTGTTGCTCCTCTCTCATGGTTCTTTGATCTTCTCTAATTTCATGGAGGAGGATGGAATGCTCTTGGTGCTCCACCCTTAGTTGTCTCATGTTGGAACTTAATTCTCCTAGGGAGGTATTGATTTGCTCCCAATAGTTTTGTGGAGGAAAATGCATCCCTTGAGGCATCTCAGGGATTTCATGATGAGGAAATTCCTCATGCTCTTGTCCATGAGTGGGATCTCTTGTTTGCTCCATCCTTTTCTTAGTGATGGGCTTGTCCTCATCAATGAGGATGTCTTCCTCTATGTCAATTCCAGCCGAATTGCAGAGGTGACAAATGAGATGAGGGAAGGCTAACCTTGTCATAGTGGAGGACTTGTCCGCCACCTTGTAGAGTTCTTGGGATATAACCTCATAAACTTCCACTTCTTCTCCAATCATGATGCTATGTATCATGATAGCCCGGTCTATAGTAGCTTCGGACCGGTTGCTAGTGGGAATGATTGAGCGTTGGATGAACTCCAACCATCCCCTAGCCACGGGCTTGAAGTCATGCCTTCTTAGTTGAACCGGCTTCCCTCTTGAATCTCTCTTCCATTGAGCACCCTCTTCACATATGTCCATGAGGACTTGGTCCAACCTTTGATCAAAGTTGACCCTTCTAGTGTAGGGGTGTGCATCTCCTTGCATCATAGGCAAGTTGAATGCCAACCTTACATTTTCCGGACTAAAATCCAAGTATTTCCCTCGGACCATTGTAAGCCAATTCTTGGGGTCCGGGTTCACACTTTGATCATGGTTCTTGGTGATCCAAGCATTGGCATAGAACTCTTGAACCATTAAGATTCCGACTTGTTGAATGGGGTTGGTAAGAACTTCCCAACCTCTTCTTCGGATCTCATGTCGGATCTCCGGATACTCATTCTTTTTGAGTTTGAAAGGGACCTTGGGGATCACTTTCTTCTTGGCCACAACTTCATAGAAGTGGTCTTGATGCACCCTTGAGAGGAATCTCTCCATCTCCCATGACTCAGAGGTGGAAGCTTTTTCCTTCCCTTTCCTCTTTCAAGAGGTTTCTCCGGCCTTTGGTGCCATTAATGGTTATGGAAAAACAAAAATCTTTAGCTTTTACCACACCAAACTTAGAAGGTTGCTCGTCCTCGAGCAAAAGAAGAAAGAAGAGAGTAGAAGAAGACGAAATAGAGGAGATGGAGTGGGCTTTGTGATTCGGCCAAGGGGGAAAAGTGTTGTTTAGGTAGTGTGAAAATGAAGGAGTGAAGATGGGTTTATATAGGTGTGAGAGGGGTGTGTATGGTCCGGCTATAGAGGGTGGGTTTGGGAGGTAAAGAAGAAGAGAGAGAGTGGTGGGGTAGGTGGGGATCCTGTGGGGTCCACAGATCCTGAGGTGTCAAGAATATCTCATCCCTGCACCAAGTGGCGTGCAAAATGCCTCTTTCTGCCAATCCTGGCGTTAAACGCCAGGCTGCTGCCCATTTCTGGCGTTTAACGCCAGCTTCTTGCCCATTCCTAGCGTTAAACACCAGTCTGGTGCCCTTTTCTGGCGTTAAATGCCCAGAATGGTGCCAGACTGGGCGTTTAACGCCAGTAACTGTCTCCTCTAGGGTGTTCTGTTTTTCATTCTGTTTTTCACTTTGTTTTTGCTTTTTCAATTGTTTTTGTGACTTCACATGATCATCAACCTACAGAAAACATAAAATAACCATAGAAAATAGAGATTTAACATAGATAAGTAAAAATTGGGTTGCCTCCCAACAAGTGCTTCTTTAATGTCAGTAGCTTGATAGTGGCTCAAATGGAGCCTCACAGATGTTCAGAGCAATGTTGGAATCTCCCAACACCAAACTTAGAGTTTGAATGTGGGGGTTCAACACCAAACTTAGAGTTTGGTTGTGGCCTCCCAACACCAAACTTAGAGTTTGACTGTAGGGGATCTATTTGACTCTGTATTGAGAGAAGCTCTTTATGCTTCCTCTCCATGGTTACAGAGGGATATCCTTGGGCTTTAAACACAAGGGAGTCTCCATTCACTTGAATGATCAATTCTCCTCTATCAACATCAATCACAGCTTTTGCTGTGGCTAGGAAGGGTCTGCCAAAGATGATGAATTCATCCATACACTTCCCAGTCTCTAGGACTATGAAATCAGCAGGGATGTAATAGTCTTCAACCTTTACCAAGACATCCTCTACAAGTCCATAAGCTTGTTTCTTTGAATTGTCTGCCATCTCTAGTGAGATTCTTGCAACTTGTACTTCAATGATCCCTAGCTTCTCCATTACAGAGAGAGGCATAAGGTTTATGCTTGACCCTAGGTCACACAGAGCCTTCTCAAAGGTCATGGTGCCTATGGTACACGGGATTGAGAACTTTCCGGGGTCCTGTCTCTTTTGAGGTAATCTCTGCGTAGTCAAGTCTTCCAGTTCCTTGATGAGCAATGGAGGTTCATTCTCTCAAGTCTCATTACCAAATAACTTGGCATTTAGCTTCATGATTGCTCCAAGGTACTTAGCAACTTGCTCTTCAGTGACATCTTCATCCTTTTCAGAGGAAGAATACTCATCAGAGCTTATAAATGGCAGAAGTAGATTTAATGGAATCTCTATGGTCTCAGTCTGAGCCTCAGATTCCCATGGTTCCTCATTAGGGAATTCCATGGAGGTCAGTGGACGTCCATTGAGGTCTTCCTCAGTGGGAATCACTGCCTCTTCCTCCTCTCCATGTTCGGCCATGTGAAATGTGGTTATGGCCTTGCACTCTCTTTTGGGATTCTCTTCTGTATTGCTTGGGAGAGTGCTAGGAGGGAGTTCAGTAATTTTCTTACTCAGCTGATCCAATTGTGCCTCCAAATTTATAATGGAGGACCTTGTTTCAGTCATGAAACTTTGAGTGGTTTTGATTAGATCAGAGACAATGGTTGCTAAGTCAGAGTGGCTTTGCTTAGCATTCTCTGTCTGTTGCTGAGAAGATGATGGAAAAGGCTTGCTATTGCTAAACCTGTTTCTTCCACCATTGTTGTTGTTGAAACCTTGTTGAGGTCTCTGTTGATCCTTCCCTGAGAGATTTGGGTGATTTCTCCATGAAGGATTATAGGTGTTTCCATAGGGTTCTCCTATGTAATTCACCTCTTCTATTGCTGGGTTCTCAGGATCATAAGCTTCTTCTTCAGAGGGAGCTTCCTTAGTACTGCCTGTTGCTGCTTGCATTTCAGACAGACTCTGAGAAATCATATTGACTTGTTAGGTCAAAATTTTATTCTGAGCCAATATGGCATTCAGAGTATCAATCTTAAGAATTCCTTTCTTCTGATTTGTCCCATTATTCACAGGATTCCATTCAGAAGTGTACATTAGTTGGTTATTTGCAACAATTTCAATGAGTTTCTGAGCTTCTGCAGGCGTCTTCTTCAGATGAAGAGATCCTCCAGCAGAGCTATCCAATGACATCTTGGATAGTTCAGACAGACCATCATAGAAAATTCCTATGATGTTCCATTCAGAAACCATGTCAGAAGGGTACCTTCTGATCAATTGCTTGTATCTCTCCCAAGCTTCATAGAGGGACTCACCATCCTTCTGTCTAAGGGTTTGGACTTCCACTTTAAGCTTACTCAATTTTTGAGGTGGAAAGAACTTTGCCAAGAAGGCATTGACTAGCTTTTCCCAAGAGTTCAGGCTTTCTTTAGGTTGTGAATCCAACCATGTTCTAGCTCTGTCTCTTACAGCAAAAGGAAAAAGCATAAGTCTGTAGACTTCAGGGTCAACCCCATTGGTCTTGACAGTATCATAGATTTGCAAGAATTCAGCTAAGAACTGATGAGGATCTTCCAATGGAAGTCCATGAAACTTATAATTCTGTTGCATTAGAGAAACTAATTGAGGCTTAAGCTCAAAGTTGTTTGCTCCAATGGCAGGGATAGAGATGCTTCTCCCATAGAAATCAGGAGTAGGTGCAGTAAAGTCACCAAGCGCCTTCCATGCATTGTTGGCATTATTGTTGTTTTCGGCTGCCATGGTTTCTTCTTCTTCGAAGAGTTCTGTTAGGCCCTCTAAAGAGAATTGTTCTTTAGCTTCTCTTAGCTTTCTCTTCAAAGTCCTTTCAGGTTCAGGATCAGCTTGAACAAGTATGCCTTTATCTTTGTTCCTGCTCATATGAAAGAGAAGAGAACAAGAAAGTGGAGAATCCTCTATGTCACAGTATAGAGATTTCTTGAGGTGTCAAAGGAAAAGAAGAATAGAAGGAAGAGGTGGAGAAGAGGGAATTCGAACTTATCAAGAGGGACAGAGTTCGAATTGCACCTTGATGAGGAGTCTTAGTCCTTTAAATAGAAGGATGTGAAAATAGGGGAAGAATTTTCGAAAATAAATTAAAAGATTTTAAAAAGAAATTTGAAAATTTGATTGAGATTTTCGAAAACTAAGATTGGGAAAGAAATAAAGTGATTTTTGAAAAAGATTTTGAAATTAGAAAAAAGATATGATTGAAAAAATTAATTTTGAAAAAGACGTGATTGAAAAGATATGTTTGAAAAGATATGATTGAAAATTAATTTAGAAAAAGAAAATTTTTAAAATTAAAGTTGATTACTTGACTATCAAGAAATTAAAAGATATGATTTTAAAATTTAAAGTTTGATCCTTTCTTAATAGGCAAGTAACAACTTGAAAATTTTGAAGTGAATCTTTAATTGAAGCAAGGATTTTTGAAAATAGTAAAAATAAATATAAAATGGAAAGAAATTGATTTTGAAAGAGATATGATTGAAAAGATATGATTTGAAAAAGATTTGATTTTGAAAAAATATGAAAACTTGAAAAAATGTGAATTAAAAACAAAATCTTCCCTCTAGTGCCATCTTGGCGTTAAACGCCCTGAATGGTGCCCATTCTGGCATTTAATGTAACAGCCCAGACCACCCGCTAGCACGATATTGTCCGCTTTGGCACACAAGGCCTCACGGTTTTGCCTTTGACGATAGGGATGATAGCCGAAGCCCCCCCACACTCACTCGTCAAAACGCGTCATGCTAGGGAGAGGTATCCACACCCTTATAAGGCATGCTTCGTTCCCCTCTCCAACCGATGTGGGCCTTACAATCCACCCCCCTAAGGGAGTCCAGCGCCCTTGTTGGCACATCGATCCGGGTTCTGGCTCTGATACCATCTGTAACAGCCCAGACCACCCGCTAGCACGATATTGTCCGCTTTGGCACACAAGGCCTCACGGTTTTGCCTTTGACGATAGGGATGATAGCCGAAGCCCCCCCCACACTCACTCGTCAAAACGCGTCATGCTAGGGAGAGGTATCCACACCCTTATAAGGCATGCTTTGTTCCCCTCTCCAACCGACGTGGGCCTTACAATTTTTTTTTAAATTTAGACCATTTCTCGATTTGTACGTGTCATCCTTGCGCAGGGGCCATGCTAATCTTCTCTGTATCGTTCCAATTTTATCGGATGTCCCCGACTGTAACAGCCCAGACCACCCACTAGCACGATATTGTCCACTTTGGCACACAAGGCCTCACGGTTTTGCCTTTGACGATAGTTATGATAGCCGAAGCCCCCCCACACTCACTCGTCAAAATGCGTCATGCTAGGGAGAGGTATCCACACCCTTATAAGGCATGCTTCGTTCCCCTCTCCAACCGATGTGGGCCTTACAATCCACCCCCCTAAGGGAGTCCAGCGCCCTCGCTGGCACATCGATCCGGATTCTGGCTCTGATACCATCTGTAACAGCCCAGACCACCCGCTAGCACGATATTGTCCGCTTTGGCACACAAGGCCTCACGGTTTTGCCTTTGACGATAGGGATGATAGCCGAAGCCCCCCCCACACTCACTCGTCAAAACGCGTCATGCTAGGGAGAGGTATCCACACCCTTATAAGGCATGCTTTGTTCCCCTCTCCAACCGATGTGGGCCTTCGAGTGGTTTGAACCTTGAAAGTTTCGATTCAAATTAAGCTAACTGTAATTTAATTCTTATACTTCATGTCTAATGTATATCTTGATCTATCCATATTCTTGATTATCTCTTAAATTCTCAAAATCGTAGTCCCTAACCTTGAATTCTTCTTTGTGATCTGTGTAATTTCTTGATGTGTTTGAGTGCATGTCAGAATATTAAGGTTTTTGAAATAATAAGATCTATTAATTACACTGTTGTTTAGTGACGAGTGAGTTTAAAACCTTGATTAAGTTTGCTGGAAGTTAAAGTTAACAGTTGAGCAAGGACAGAGATAAGAATTCAAAAGGAATGGAAGTTGAAGAATTCTTAATACGATATAAGTGTTGGGAATGACGTTGGATGTTCAAGAGAATTTGAGACGAAGTTGATATGGACAAAACTTGTCTCTCAACAAATTTTCTTCGGCAAGTGTACCGAATTTGTCGTCAAGTAAAAACTCACAATAGAGTGAGGTCGAATCCCACAGAGATTGATTGATCAAGCAACTTTAATTAGAGGAATGTTCTAGTTGAGCGAACCAGAATTTGATTTGAGATTTGCAGAAAATTAAATGGCGGGAAAGTAAATAGCAGAAACAGTAAATGCTAGAAATAAAGAGCTGAATGTAATTGGCGGAAAGTAAATTGCAGAATCTTAAACGGGAATGGGGTAATTGCTCATAAAAGTAAATGGCAGAAATTAAAGAGAATGGGTAAGATCAGAAATGGGGAGTTCATTGGGCTCAGGAGATGTTGCATTCTCCGAATCAAGTTTATTTTCATCTCTTCCTCAATCAATGCATTCATTGATCTCCTTGGCAATCTTAAGTGATCGAATTCCAATTTCTTGGTAATTCAATCTCTCAAATCTTGATCAATAGTCAATTCCTTTGTCAATTGCTCATGAGAAGAGACGAGGTATGGTTACTGATTATACCACATGCATTTCCCAAATCAAGTGTTGGTAGGATTATAGTCACATATCCATCCAAACCCAATTGGATGAAGATCGAAAGCTTTCTAGTAAAATCAAGAGAAAAGATAGAAGAAGGAGAATCAAAACTAATATTGATCCATCAAATTACAACAGAGCTCCCTAACCCAATGAAAGGGGTTTAGTTGTTCATAGCTCTGGAAAATGAAAACTAAGATGGAGAATACATGATGAAAGTAAAACTAGAAGTGTAGAGAAAGTAAAATACAGAGAGTAGTTCTATGCCAAAGGCTCTCTAAAGTTTCCAACTCCTTAACTAATTCAAAGCTACTCCTATATATACTACTCTTCTCATCTTCTAGTTGGCTCTTCAAGTCTTGGGTATGGGCCTCTGAATCTTGAGTTTGAAGCAGTTATCATTTTCATTGGGCTTAGCTTTGCTTGCAGAGAGAAAAGGTGAAGTAGGCAGGGACTTTGACTCAAGACGTTAGTAGTGTCAATGTTAAGTGAAAGTGTGGGTTCGAGAACGTTAGTGACAATCACCTTTTTCACTAACGTTCCTAACCCAATTATAATCACGTTGACTTCAACGTTAGTGGCACTAACGTGACCACTAACGTTGCCTCTTGGTCCTTCGCACACATTATTGGGACTTACCTTTCCCAATAACATGGAGATTCCTCCATTGTCCCTACGTTAGAGTCCACGTTAACTAGGTTAACATGGCTTCTAACGTAGCAGTGCCAATTCTTCGAGAACGTTAGTGACACTTACCTTTGTCACTAACGTTCCAATGTGCCCCTTTCCCACATTAGAGTCCATGTTAACTAGGTTAACATGGCTTCTAACGTAGTAATGCTAGCCATCCCCAACATTAGTGACAAAGGTAAGTGTCACTAACGTTGGCTCATCATCTCTTTATCCACGTTAGCTTCCACGCTAACTTAGGAGTTAACGTTGCTCATGGTGGCTCTTGGTGGTTCACCCCAGCGTTAGTGACAAAGGTAAGTGTCACTAACGTTGGCTATCAATTGCTCTCTCCACGTTAGCTTCCACGTTAACTAAGTTAACGTGGGAGTTAACGTGGCTTATGGAGGCTTGGCCAACGTTAGTGACAAAGGTGAATGTCACTAACGTTGGCTTCTCTTTTGCTTCTTAACGTTAGAGTCCACGTTAACTAAGTTAACGTGGCAACTAACGTGGCCAATTATGAGCTTGGTCCAACGTTAGTGACAAAGGAGAGTGTCACTAACGTTGGCCTTGTTGTCTTCTTTCACGTTAGAGTTCACGTTAACTTAGTTAACGTGACTCTTAACGTGGGCTTATGATGGCTTCGAGGGCGTTATTGGCGATTACCTTTCTCATTAACTTTGCAAGTTAGCACCCATTCCACGTTAGAGGTCACGTTAGTGGGACTAACGTGACTGCTGACATGGTTCTTCTTTGCTTCCTTTGTCCTGAAATCAAGCAACAAAGTGCATCAAAGTTCTAGTCCAAGTCATGAGTCATGCATCATCCAATTTGTCATATAATTTATTCAAAATTCTTATGAAATCATGTAAAGTGCACAATGTATCCTTAAATCAAGATGTAAGTGAATATCTACCCAAAACTAGCTTATTTTCTAAGAAAATGCATGAAACTACCTTAAAAATAGTAAAGAAAAGGTCAGTAAAACTGGCCAAAATGCCCTGGCATCACAACACCAAACTTAAAGCTTGCATGTCCCTAAGCAAGTACTAGAACAAGAGAATGATGAATGGAATGCCAAGAGAAATGAGTCATTCTTGTGGAAGTCATGTTCCTGATTTTATGGTGGTTTCATGCATAGCAACTTAGGTTCATTCCTTCACTGGCTTTCAGACCTTTATCATGTTCTAGAATATTCACTTGATTGCATCCCATAAGACTTTTATTCATTGATCCTTTTGTTGTCATTTCAGGGCTTATTTGTGTTCTTAGGCTAAGTGCTCTGTAAGGGGGCAACTCTTTAGAATAAGCTTTCAGCCAACACTCCCGAACCAGTTGGTTCAAGGTGCTAGGTGTTGAAGCACCCCTAAGGACTTACTTCCTCAAGTCTCTCCCCCATACATACACACCACAGGCACATGGTTTGTTTATTTTCTTCCCTTGAGGTCTTGGTGTCCAGCACCTCTTTGGGTTACTAAATGTTCTGTAGCAAAGATTGCTCTTGATAGTGGACTTTCAGCTGATAATCCCGGGTCAGTTAACCCAAGTTACCAGGTGATAAAGCACCCCTGAGAGCTTAGTAATCCAAGCAGATCCTTGGTACAGGAACACCACAGACACATCCCTCAAGACTCAAACCCTTGGTGCCTAGCCTCTTTTCTTGCTATTTTTATTTTATTCTTCAACTTTGATTGTTCTTTCTCTTTTTCTTATTAGGATCTTGTTATTTAGCTAGTCTCATGGGGTGTGTTCAAGCATATGATTCATGACAGATAGTTGTCTTTCCACCTTGTGGTTGAACCAACTTAGCTAACTTATGACCACACCACAAACTCAGGAACTTACTCCATAGTATGAACTCCACTCTGGTCTTTTATAAAATACTCATTCTCTTTTCATTTGATTCAAAAGGACAAGCATACAATTAAGTAAGGAAATGATGCAGTAATGACATTCAGACTAGCAATCCTAGACCTAAGCAATGAAAAACTTAAAAGACAGAATTTAAAAAGGTTCCAACTAACGAGTAACTATTAATCAAAAGTGCATTCGGATTTCCAACTTTCATCATTCTAAGTACATGGAATTAAGTACAATACAACCTTTGGGTGATGGTTTCTAGTTGCCCTCTTTTTGTCATCATCCTAGTCTTTTCTATCTCACTTCCTTGGGTGAAGGTGCACCATTTCCTCACTTCCTTGGGTGAAGGTACATGGAATTAAGTTGCTTGTTCCCAAAGCACTTGAGAAATAGTTAGCTTGCATGTAAGCTTGTGACTTCTGAACTTAATTTGGTGTGTGAACACCAAACTTAGTTCCTTACCCAGTACAAAACCTTGCATATATGCAGAGAATCTCATATCTTGTTATTAACAAAACAATTATTAACTAAAGTCTAACTACATCTAAGTGGTTTCCCTTGATTGGTTGGAGCTAGCAATGTGCTTTGGGAGTGGAGTGTGATTCTAACTAATATCCTTTGGTGGAACACCAAACTTAGAATTACACTTTTACTCTTGGATTGTTTTGGTGTGGAACACCAAACTTAGCTCCTCGCAATACAGGGGAAATAACTTGTGACCGTTATTGAAATAAATATGAAAAGGAAACTACCTGAGGTTGGGTTGCCTCCCAACAGAGCGCTCTTTTATCGTCGCTAGCTCGACGATTCCTCAATTACTTGAGATGATACTTTACTCTGGGGTTTTCCCCCATGTTGCCCATATAATGTTTGAGACTTTGTCCATTCACAGTGAACGTCCTCTCTGAACCTTCATCCATGATTTCGATGTGTCCATATGGCGAGACTTTTGTGACAAGAAAAGGTCCGGACCACCTTGATTTGAGTTTTCCTGGGAACAGTCTCAATTTGGAATTGTAGAGGAGTACTTGTTGCCCCTTTTCGAAACTCTTGGGTGCAAGATGCAGGTCATGTCTTCTCTTTGCCTTTTCTTTATAAATCTTGGTATTTTCATAGGCTTGTGACCTGAATTCCTCCATCTCTTGCAGCTGCAAGATCCTCTTTGCACCAGCAGCAATGCTGTCAAAATTTAGTATCTTGATAGCCCAGAGAGCTTTGTGTTCCAGCTCTAGTGGTAAATGACAAGCTTTCCCATACACCAGTTGATATGGGGACATTCCAAGTGGTGTTTTGAATGCTGTTCTGTATGCCCAAAGAGTATCATCCAGCTTCTTCGACCAATCCTTTCTTGATGCACCCACAATCTTTTCCAAAATCCTTTTTAGCTCTCTGTTTGATATCTCAGTTTGCCCACTTGTTTGGGGGTGGTAAGGCGTGGCAACCTTGTGCTTTACCCCGTATCGTAGGAGGAGAGCTTCTAGTGGTCTGTTACAGAAATAACTCCCTCCATCACTGATGAGTGCTCGTGGGACTCCAAAATGGCTAAAGATGTTCTTCCTGAGGAAGTTCATGACTACCTTGTTATCATTCGTTAGAGTTGCAATAGCCTCTACCCACTTGGAAACATAATCCACTGCTACCAAGATGTACTTGTTTGAATATGAGGTTGGGAATGGTCCCATGAAATCTATCCCCCATACATCGAACAGTTCCAGTTCCAAGATGAAATTTTGTGGCATCTCATTCCTTTTGGGTAGGTTTCCAGGTCTTTGGCATTCGTTGCAACTCTTCACTAGTTCTTTGGCATCCTTGAAAAGGGTGGGCCAAAAGAATCCGCTTTGTAACACTTTTGCTGCAGTTCTGTCCCCTTCGAAATGTCCTCCATAGCAAGAGCCATGGCAATTCCATAGGACCTCTCGTCCTTCCTCTTCTGAAACACATCTTCTAAGGATTCCATCTGAACACTTCTTGAAGAGATATTGCTCATCCCAGACAAAGTACTTTGCATCATTTATGAGCTTCCTTTTTTTATGTTTATTGATCCCTGGAGGTAGAGCCCCAGTTGCCTTGAAGTTGGCAATGTCTGCAAACCATGGTGCTTTGTGAACTGTCATCAACTGCTCATCAGGGAAAAGCTCGTTCACACTTGTATCATGGGTTCCACCTTCCTCATGAGAGATTCTAGATAGGTGATCCGCTACCTTGTTCTCCACTCCTTTCTTGTCTCTAATTTCAATATTGAATTCCTGCAACAATAAGATCCATCTTATTAATCTTGGTTTTGATTCTTGTTTGGCAAACAAATATTTAAGTGCTGTGTGATCTGTGAAAATAATCACTTTAGCACAAATGAGGTATGACCTGAACTTGTCAAATGCAAAAACTATGGCTAGCAACTCCTTTTCAGTAGTGGTATAATTTCTTTGAGCATCATTGAGGACTTTGCTAGCATAGTATATCACATGGACTAAGTTATCTTTCCTCTGCCCTAACACTGCCCCAACTGCAAAATCAGATGCATCACACATCAATTCAAAGGGTAAGTTCCAATCAGGTGGGGAAATGATAGGGGCAGATGACAATCTTTCTTTCAAATGCTCGAATGCTAACATACATGTTTCATCGAAGATAAATGGTGTATCTGATATAAGGAGATTGCTCAAGGGCTTAGCTATTTTTGAAAAATCTTTAATAAACCTTCTGTAAAAGCCAGCATGCCCTAAAAAACTTCTAATTGCCTTGACATCACTGGGTGGAGGAAGTTTTTCAATAAGTTCCACTTTAGCCCTGTCCACTTCAATGCCTTGGTTAGAAACCTTATGGCCAAGGACTATTCCTCCTATCACCATAAAGTGACATTTCTCCCAGTTCAAGATCAGATTGGTCTCTTGGCACCTTTTCAATACTAAGGCAAGGTGACTCAGGCAGCTAGTAAAGGAATCTCCGAATACCGAGAAATCATCCATAAAAACTTCAATGAATTTCTCTATCATATCTGAGAAGATAGAAAGCATGCAGCATTGGAAAGTCGCAGGTGCATTACATAGCCCAAATGGCATGCGCCTGTAGGCAAACACTCCATATGGACAAGTAAATGAAGTTTTCTCTTGGTCTCTGGGATAAACCACTATTTGGTTATATCCTGAATAACCATCAAGAAAACAGTAATATGCGTGTCCTGCGAGTCTTTCCAACATCTGATCCATAAATGGGAGGGGGAAATGGTCCTTTCGTGTAGCCTCATTGAGTTTCTGGTAGTCTATGCACATCCACCATCCTGTGACGGTCCTTGTAGGAATTAGTTCATTCTTCTCATTGGGAACTACAGTGATTCCTCCCTTTTTGGGCACGACATACACGGGGCTGACCCAGGGGCTGTCTGAGATCGGGTAGATTACTCCTCCCTGCCATAGCTTCATAACCTCTTTCTGTACCACTTCCTTCATGATTGGGTTCAGCCTTCTTTGAGATTGAATGGATGGTTTGGCATCATCTTCCAACAGTATCTTATGCATGCATATGGCTGAACTGATTGCCTTCAAGTCAGCAAGGGTCCATCCAATGGCATCCTTATGCTTCCACAATACTTGCAGTAGTTCATCCTCTTGATCTTGACTGAGGGATGAGTTTATGATGACCGGGTAGCTTTCATTCTTTCCTAGGTATGCATATTTGAGAGTGGGTGGCAGTGCTTTGAGCTCAAGTTTGGGTGCCTCTATCTTTCCATTCTCTTCCTCTAGTGCACCTTGTATGCGAATCTCTGTTGTTGCAACCTCTTCACTCGATGTAGACTCCTCCTCTATTAACCTTTCAGGCTCTTCTTCTTCAAAACTCTCCGTCACTTCCTCTTCAAGTGAGTCCAACCTCATACATTCCCTCAATTGTTCTGGTGGGTAACTCATGGCCTTGAACACATTGAATGTCATCTTTTCATTGTGCAATCTCAGGGTGAGATCACCTTTTTGGACATCAATGACAGCTCCAGCAGTGGCCAAGAACGGCCTTCCCAGGATGATGGAGGTCTTGGCTTCCTCCTGCATGTCCAGCACTACAAAATCTGCCAGGAATATGAAGTTTTCCACTTTCACCAACAAATCCTCTACTATGCCATAAGGGAATTTGAACGATCGGTCTGCCAGTTGTAAGGCCATTTTTGTTGGTTTAGCCTCCTCGATCTTCATCTTCCTCATCATAGCTACTGACATTAAATTGATGCTGGCTCCTAAGTCACAAAGAGCCTTCTCCACCGTGATTTCCCCTATAATACAAGGGATCTGAAAACTCCCAGGATCCTTCAATTTCTGGGGCAGTTTGTGCTGAATGATAGCACTACATTCTTCGGTTAGTATCACAGTCTCGTTCTTCTTCCAGCTTCTCTTCTTAGTCATTAGCTCCTTTAAAAACATGGCGTAGAGTGGCATTTGTTCTATTGCTTCAGTAAAGGGTATGTTGATTTGTAGTTTCTTGAAGATTTCCAAAAATCTCAAAAACTGGTTGTCATCCCCCTTTTTCTTCAATTTCTGAGGGTATGGAACTCTTGGGACGTCCGGCTTCGGCATCCCTTCTTCTTTTTGCAAACTCGAAGTGGAAGCTTGAGCTCCATCTTGCTTTTCTCCCTTTTCATTTGAGCCCTCTTCTTGTGGTTTCTGGGAGAATTCCTTCAGTTCCTTCCCACTCCTAAGGGTGATAGCTTGACACTCCTCCCTTTTGTGTGAGTCAGTATCACTGTGAAGGTTGTGGCTGGAAATCTGCTTGAATAGGTAGCCAATTTGTGTCTCAAGTTTCTTGATGGCAACATCTTGATTTTGCATATTGGACTGCACTTCCTCTCGGAATGCTTTACTGTCTTGGATCTCTTGGCATATGCCTTCAAGTAAGTTTTCAATCCTTGAGAGTCTGTCATCAGATGATGGTGGATTGGGATTACAGGTAGAAGGATGAGGAGTGTTATTTTGGTTTTGATATGGATGTGGAGAGGTGTTGTTATGGTGGTGTTGATATGTTCTCTTCATGAATTGTTGGTGAGCTGCATTGTTGTTGCGGTTGTGACGTCTCTGATATTGGCCTTGATCTTGTTGATTCCTCCACCCAAAGTTTGGGTGATTCCTCCAACCAGGGTTGTAGGTCTTGGAGTATGGGTCGTGATTTTATCTAGGTGAATTCCCAAGTAGTTGGCTTGCTCCTGCTCACTTTCTGCCTCTGCATTCACTCCCTCTTGGGTTGTTGATGAGGTGGTGATTGCTGCTACTTGGTTCCTCTCCATCTTCTTGGTGAGGTCAGCTAATTGCTTGGTAATGAGCTTGTTTTGGGCCAACAGAGCATCTACATTGTTTAGCTCCATCACTCCTCTAGTGTTCCCTCTTTCGGAGGCATAGAAGTAGTCATTCTCTGCTACAGTTTCAATGACATCTATAGCCTCCTCAATGGTCTTCTTCTTGTTCAGAGATCCCCCAGATGAGTAGTCTACTACTTTCTTTGATTCATAAGAAAGGCCTTCATAGAAAATGTGTAGCTGCACCCATTCATTGAACATATCTGATGGACACCTCCTTGTTAGGTCCTTAAACCTCTCCCATGCTTCATATAGAGTCTCACCATCCTGCTGCCTGAAAGTTTGAACCTCAGCTCTCAGCTTGTTGATTCTTTAAGGAGGATAGAATCTGGCTAAAAATTTGTTCACCACATCTTCCCAGGTTGTCAAACTCTCCTTAGGGAAGGATTCCAGCCATTTAGATGCCTTATCCTTGAGTGAGAAAGGGAACAAAAGTAGTCTATAGGTGTCAGGATGAACACCATTAGACTTCACAGTATCGCATATCCTCAGGAAGGTGGTTAGATGTTGATTGGGGTCTTCTTGGACGCCTCCTCCGAATGAACAGTTGTTCTGAACAAGGGTGATGAGCTGTGGTTTTAGTTCAAAGTTGTTGGCATGTATGGTTGGCTTTTGAATGCTACTCCCACAGTTTCCTGGGTTTG
This sequence comes from Arachis hypogaea, assembly GCF_003086295.3. NCBI lineage: Eukaryota > Viridiplantae > Streptophyta > Magnoliopsida > Fabales > Fabaceae > Arachis > Arachis hypogaea. Next base: position 51,615,205 of record NC_092049.1, read on the forward strand.
GGTTGATGTAGGAGCCTAGAACTCTTCTCTCTTGCCCAGCATGATTTGCTAGACCTTCTCTGCCATGGTTGTGAGCCTCTTCTTCATGAATGTTCTCCATATTCTCCTCCATGTCTAGTTCAAAGTACTCTTCCTCTTCCTTAGCACCCACTACTCTTTTTCCTCTTGCTTCCCTCCTTAATCTAAGGAAGGTCCTCTCAGGTTCAGAATCAAAGGAAGTTGAAGCCCTGCTTCTCCTCCCTGTCATACAACCAACAAGGTACAAGCAAGAAAAATAGATGCAGAAAGTATTCTGTTAGAATTACTGTTAGTGTGAGTGATGCAGTATATCAAACAGTTAGTGGGTTAGTGAACTGAATTGTAAATAACTAAAAAAAAAATAAACGAAAAAGTAGGGGGAAGGGAAGAAATTAACTAAAACTGAAAGCGAATTAACTCAACAGAAATTTAAATCAAACAAAAGAAAAATGCTCAATCAAGTTATCCTCCAATTTAATCATTGTTGATTCAAAATCAATCCCCGGCAACGGCGCCATAAACTTGATATGCACAAAACTTGTCTCTCAACAAATTTTCTTCGGCAAGTGTACCGAATTTGTCGTCAAGTAAAAACTCACAATAGAGTGAGGTCGAATCCCACAGAGATTGATTGATCAAGCAACTTTAATTAGAGGAATGTTCTAGTTGAGCGAACCAGAATTTGATTTGAGATTTGCAGAAAATTAAATGGCGGGAAAGTAAATAGCAGAAACAGTAAATGCTAGAAAAAAGAGCTAAATGTAAATGGCAAAAAGTAAATTGCAGAATCTTAAACGGGAATGGGGTGATTGCTCATAAAAGTAAATGGCAGAAATTAAAGAGAATGGGTAAGATAAAAAATGGGGAGTTCATTGGGCTCAGGAGATGTTGCATTCTCCGGATCAAGTTTATTTTCATCTCTTCCTCAATCAATGCATTCATTGATCTCCTTGGCAATTTTAAGTGATCAAATTCCAATTTCTTGGTAATTCAATCTCTCAAATCTTGATCAATAGCCAATTCCTTGGTCAATTGCTCATGAGAAGAGATGAGGTATGGTCACTGATTATACCACATGCATTTCCCAAATCAAGTGTTGGTAGGATTATAGTCACATATCCATCCAAACCCAATTTGGTCCAGCATGAGAAAGCATTTCTAGCATGATCTCTTCATTCCTCTTTCAAGGTTCAGAAGAGATCCAAGTATGAATAGCTTCTTTTCCAAGATAACTACCCAATTGGATGAAGATCGAAAGCTTTCTAGTAAAATCAAGAGAAAAGATAGAAGAAGGAGAATCAAAACTAATATTGATCCATCAAATTACAACAGAGCTCCCTAACCCAATGAAAGGGGTTTAGTTGTTCATAGCTCTGGAAAATGAAAACTAAGATGGAGAATACATGATGAAAGTAAAACTAGAAGTGTAGAGAAAGTAAAATACAGAGAGTAGTTCTATGCCAAAGGCTCTCTAAAGTTTCCAACTCCTTAACTAATTCAAAGCTACTCCTATATATACTACTCTTCTCATCTTCTAGTTGGCTCTTCAAGTCTTGGGTATGGGCCTCTGAATCTTGAGTTTGAAGCAGTTATCATTTTCATTGGGCTTAGCTTTGCTTGCAGAGAGAAAAGGTGAAGTAGGCAGGGACTTTGACTCAAGACGTTAGTAGTGTCAATGTTAAGTGAAAGTGTGGGTTCGAGAACGTTAGAGACAATCACCTTTTTCACTAACATTCCTAACCCAAATATGATCACGTTGACTTCAACGTTAGTGGCACTAACGTGACCACTAACGTTGCCTCTTGGTCCTTCGCACACGTTATTGGGACTTACCTTTCCCAATAACGTGGAGAGTCCTCCCTTGTCCCTACGTTAGAGTCCACGTTAACTAGGTTAATGTTGCTTCTAACGTAGCTGTGCCAATTCTTCGAGAACGTTAGTGACACTTACCTTTGTCACTAACGTTCCAATGTGCCCCTTTCCCACGTTAGAGTCCACGTTAACTAGGTTAACATGGCTTCTAACGTAGTAATGCTAGCCATCCCCAATGTTAGTGACAAAGGTGAGTGTCACTAACGTTGGCTCATCATCGCTTTATCCACGTTAGCTTCCACATTAACTAAGTTAACGTGGGAGTTTACGTTGCTCATGGTGGCTCTTGGTGGTTCACCCCAACGTTAGTGACAAAGGTAAGTGTCACTAACGTTGGCTATCAATTGCTCTCTCCACGTTAGCTTCCACGTTAACTAAGTTAACGTGGGAGTTAACGTGGCTTATGGAGGCTTGGCCAACATTAGTGACAAAGGTGAATGTCACTAACGTTGGCTTCTCTTTTGCTTCTTAACGTTAGAGTCCACGTTAACTAAGTTAACGTGGCAACTAACGTGGCCAATTATGAGCTTGGTCCAACGTTAGTGACAAAGGAGAATGTCACTAACGTTGGCCTTGTTGTCTTCTTCTACGTTAGAGTTCACGTTAACTTAGTTAACGTGACTCTTAACGTGGGCTTATGATGGCTTCGAGGGCGTTATTGGCGATTACCTTTCTCATTAACTTTGCAAGTTAGCACCCATTCCACATTTGAGGTCACGTTAGTGGGAATAACGTGACTGCTGATGTGGTTCTTCTTTGCTTCCTTTGTCCTGAAATCATGCAACAAAGTGCATCAAAGTTCTAGTCCAAGTCATGAGTCATGCATAATTCAATTTGTCATATAATTCATGCAAAATTCTCATGAAATCATGTAAAGTGCACAATGTATCCTTGAATCAAGATGTAAGGGAATATCTACCCAAAACTAGCTTATTTTCTAAGAAAATGCATGAAACTATCTTAAAAACAGTAAAGAAAAGGTCAGTAAAACTGGCCAAATACCCTGGCATCAGAAGTGATATGCGAGTTGGAGTACAGTAAAGTTTTTGATTTGTCAAGAGAACAAGAGCGAGTGAGCGCTACCCATATTATCATACCGCGAACCCATCGAACTTGTTTTGAGATTTTTGTATCCTGTTATGCTCTCTTTTCCTGTTTTATAAGTAATTAAGACCATGAGGCTTTTTATATCTAAAAGAATTTTCGAGGACGAAAATTTTTATAAGTGGGGTAGGATGTAAAACCCCGGATTTCAGAAAATTAAATAATTAGCTATTTATGAGCTAATATATTATATTGAGATATAATTTTTAAAAAAGTTATTTTTTTTTAACAAAAATAATGAAATAAAATTTTATAATTATTAAAGTTTAATTTAGTTATGACTTATTCTATTAGTTTAAATTATTTATTAAAAACTATTTTAGTAGATAAAACTTAAATTGATTATTATTATTATTATTATTATTATTATTATTATTATTATTATTATTATTATTATTATTATTATTATTATTATTATTATTATTATTATTATTATTATTATCATCATCATCATCTTTAGTTATTTTATTTAGTTTATGCTATTAAGAAAACAAAGTTAAAAAAAAAAGCCAAACATAGCTTTTATATATATATATATATATATAAAGTATGACACCTAGCCTAGGATAAGCAATAACTATATTTCTAATCCTTTTCCATTTGATTTAATTGGCCTTGTTTCATTTGGTTTAATGGGCCGAAGCCATAAGAGAATCAAAGGAAGAGAAATAAAGAGTAATTTATATGTATACACATGTACATATATAACCATGGATCATTTTTAACTATGACACCTAATCACTTCCATTACATTAATCATCAACTTTACCTTATCTTTCGTTTTATTCATCGAAGCTTTTCTTGTGGAAACCGTGGCCTTCACCAAGATTTCTGGTTTCGATTTCTTAAAATCCGTAACTCCAATAAAAATATCTAATCCAGTATAAGTATTTGTATCCTCTTCTTCTACATGTTAATGTTACTTTTGTCTGCTAGAAGTTAACGGTGACGTAACTCATCTTTTTCTTAAGTTTGGCTAAATGGAGTTCTAGGAGGCATAGGCGATTTCTGACACTTTTCTCTTCAGTAGCTCGGTCAAAAAGCTTCTCCAGAGCTTTCGTTGATTTTGACTTCATACGGAGGTAGGGGGTTTTGTTTTAAAATTAACAATTTTTAATTTAAGAATGCCAAAAAATTTGTTAAGTAATTGCAAATAATTTATACGCGTTTTGTGTGTCTAATTGGTTAGAATTGGTTGTATTATGATTGTGAATACTGGTCAATTTGGTGTTGCTTGATAAATTGAAATGTGAATTAAGTTTATGAATTAGATTTGAGTTGAGATTGAGTTTGATACTGGGATTTATGGTTGTGAAAGTGAATAGTAATGGATTTTGGTATTAGCATGATGGGGAATAGGTGTGATTGATTAATTGGTGATGCGGAGGTATGGGTAATTAAGCGGTGATGCGGAGGTACGTTTAATAATATAGGTGATGCGGAAGTGTGGGTATGTAATCGGTGATGTGGAGGAATAATAAAAAGCAAGGAAATGAGAACTAATGGAGGAAATAGATACTTAAGAAGAAAGAAATGTGAAATAATGAATATGTTAGATGCTTGAAAAGCGTATGTTAAATGAACTTTTGTGCCAAAGTGCTAATACGGAAGTGTCCGCCTAAATGATAGCCTGAGATTGCTAAAGAGAGAATGTCTGCTTAACTGATAGCCTATGGTTGCTAATGTGAAAGTGCCCACCTAACTGATAGCCTAAGGTTGCTAATGCGGGAAGGTTCGCCTAACTGATAGCCTGTTTTTACCGTGATGCCAAGATATCCTAACTGACACGAGTTCACCCATGATGATAATTGTGTCTGACTGACACGGTAAGGAACCATATTCGGGGTTCGCCCCGAGAAACATCAGGTTGCGGGCAGACAACCGACGCGTGAGCTCATGGCCTGCTTAGGACAGACATGCATCATATTGTTTGCATATTTGCATTTGATTGTGGTTGTTTATCTTGTTTATTTGTGATTGTGCTGTTGTCTTGGTGTCTTACTTGTGTACTTGACTGGACACTCTACTTGTGCTGTGGACTTAATAATGTGGTAGGGGCTGATGTTTGTGGATTGGGTTTAGGTATATTATTTACGATGCTGGCTTATTTAGATATTACGGTAATTGAGGAATATTGTTTATGGATGAGGAATTGTTATTGTGATGGAGATTTTGTTTAAGTAATGTGGTTTAGGGAAAGGGATTTACCCGGCTTTAGGTAAGACTTAGGAAGGATTTCAAGGGTTAATAAAGAAAACTATTTTTGGGTTATGAGTTAACTATTTGTATATTATTCTGTATATTTTTACAGCATTCGTTATCCTTACTGAAAACATGCGAGGACGACGTTCCTACCCCTCTACAGATCTTCTGTTTTAGCAACAGGTTCAGGAACCCTTGACGCGGAGCTGCGACTGAACTATCAAGTTTTGCGTACATATGTATTTGCATTTTCCGTGTTTGGCTTATTCTTAGATTTTATTTTTCCCTCGTCCTTGGTATTTTAAAGTGTTGTATTTTTACAGAGGGGTAGGTTTATTTTTTAGTCTTGCAAGAATAGTTATTATGTATTAATAGTAATTATGTGAGTATATATTTATCGGACATAGTTGAGCTTGAGGTATATATCAAAATAAAAGAAATTTCGTTTTTCTTAAAAACTATCGACAAATTAACGTGTAGAGGCTCAATATTAAATAAATATAGTAGGAAACTAAAGAAATAGAGGTAAGTAGCGCTCGAACTTTTAGTACAGTCATGAGGTGCTAAAAGGTAGGATGTTATAGTGATCATATGCATCCATATGTTATGCTTACGCCTCAATGACATGATTGAGAGTTAATTGTCTACTTATGTGCTCTACACATATTTGAAAATTAGTCATTTTGGCATAATGTTTCTTTTGTAAAATTGGATTCGAAGCTCACCTAGGGACTTCCTCTTGAAATTCTCAAGCTATATGGACCATGCTTGCTATGTGATTGACTTTTCACCTCTAGTTCTCTTTCGCTACATTGCATAGCAATCATGTCGCCCATCTTATATCCACTAGGTAATGTAAGCCCAAATTCAAGGTGTGTCATTGATTGATGTGTAAGTTTCTTATATCATTTGGTACACTAAGTTCTCTTGCATATCACTCAATGTCCATTCAATATCCAATTCACAATTACTTGATATTTGCTTGAATGCTCTCATGCTTCTTCATTGCTTGTTTGGTTATCATAACTCACAAGTCACTTTGAAGTAATTCAAGCATACTAGAATGAGTGAAGTGCATGCTTCTTTTGTGTAAATTGTGACAAAGCTTTTTATGCTAGTGTGCATGTGATCTAAACCGCCTACAATTTAGAACTCACACACTCTTCTCTTCAATGTAATAGTGATTCACTCACTCCATTCTAGTGATTTACCTCATTCCAACAATTTAGACTTCCTTGCTTTTGTATCTACTTGTCTTCTTATCCTGTTTTCTATTTTCAGGATGTTTTGTCATAAGCAAAAATGGAAGCAGGAGAAAGAACACGCAGCAACCGGTTGACCTACCGGTTGACTTACCAGCTGAAGGTAGCAACTCAAAGAGTTGCCATACCCCTTTGCTCATCTTAGAATGCACCAAGGATGGTGCAAACTTTTAAGTGGGGGGAGGTTGTCCGACCAGTCAGCATTTTTAGGTGCCAATTTCTAATCCCAACACTTTTGCATTTTATTTTTTAAGTCTTTTAAGATTTTTAGTTGCATATATATAATAAGCTTAGTTAAAATAATGAAATTCTCCAAGAAAAACATTATTAATAGGGCATTGACATCCCAATTGATTTGAGTAAAAATTTTTCATTGAACTTGCTTGAAAGATATACATTGTGGATCATGTTTTGAGCTAAGAACACAAGCTTGTGAGATTTTGAGCCTAATTGACTAGTTACATCTTATAACCACTTATTTTTCTTCTTGTGTGTGATTATTCTCTTTCTATGATTATAATCTTTGATTTTTTTGATTATTTATGTCCATTATTCCGTGTATACATGCATTTATATGACTGAGGCCATTATTTTATTGAGCTCACTTACCTAAATAGCCTACCTTTTATCTTTTATTGTTAGCCAACTTTGAGCCTATGATTAACCCACTTTGTTCTTTAATTTAGCACATTACAAGCCTTAAAGCTAAAAATAATAAATGTCCTTAATTTGGATCTTTGATTAGCTTAGGCTAGTGAGTGTGTGCATCATTCAAGTGTAGGAAAACTTGGGACATTGGTTGAGATAAAAAGGTGTTTTTGTATTTTGTTGAAAATATTAGGAATTGGGTACATACTCATGTATTAATTAAATGTTTAAACTATATGCATTGATACCTTTGTATATTGTTACATCAAAAAGATAAAAAGAGAAAAACAAAAGAAAAAAAAAGCAATAAAAAGGGGACAAAATGCCCCAAAGTAAAGTTAAATAAAAATCAATGCATATGTGTTGTGAAGTAAAAAGAAAATGCATGAGTGTGTGAAAAAAGTGAGAATTATGGGTAGTTAGGTTTGCTTAGAATAGTATAGGTTGTCATAGGTTAGGTGGGAAGCTTAAGTTAATCAAAAATTCAAATTTCAAGCTCACTTGACCATATGCATCCTACCTTAACCCTATCCCCATTGCAACCTTATGGAAAGACCTCATGATAATTGTATGCATGCATGAAGTAATTGTTGATTCTTAGATGAAAAATAAATCTTGAAAATCATGATTAGGGGAGAATTGAGTGAATCAACCCCAAACACTTGAGTGACTAGAGCGGATACACATCCGGTGAGGGTTCGATTACTCAATTATATGTTTTCACCTAGAATCATCACTTCTCTTGCAAGTTTGTAAAAATCTTTAATAACTCAATTCAATTGTGAATTTGATTTGATTGCTATTACTTTAGCCCTTATGCTTATATATGTTTTCTTGGAAATTGATTTATTTTGACCAAGTAGTTGCATTCATTTAGATAGATTACATGTAGATAGGTTGCATTTAATTAGTTTATATTGAATAAATATTGATACCCTTTGTTTCTTTCTTGATTCTAGCATGAGGACATACTTGGTTTACGTGTGGGGAGGTTGATAAACCCCATTTTTAGGGTTTATCTTGTGCTTAATTTAGGAGATTTTATCAACTTTTCTCACATTTATTCAATGAAATGGCATGGTTTCATGATTTTCTCCAAATTTGTGCTTGAGAGTGAAAACATGCTTTTTAGGCCCTTAATTGCTAATTTTGATTTACCTTTGATTCTACTAGATGTCTTGATGTGTTTGTTAGAATTCAGGCTGAAAAGGCTAGGAATGGGTCAAGGGAGTGAAGAGAAAAGCATGCAAAGTGGATAACTCATGGAAAATCAAGGATTTGGAGAGGATCCATTGACGCTCACGCGTGCCATACGCGTACGCGTCATAGCTCGCACATGACATCATTAAGGTAAATACGCTGAGGGCGATTTCTGAGCTTCCCAGGCCCAGATCCAACTCATTTCTAAGGCCATTACATGCAGAATTGAAGGGGAGTCAAAGGGGAGGAATCATTCACACACTTGAGGATAGTTTAGATGTAGAATTCTCTAGAGAGAGGCTCTCTCCTCTCTCTAGATTAGGGTTTTTAGTTTTAGATCTAAATCTACTTCCTCTTTTATTTTAATTTTCCTCTTTACCTTTACTTGTTCTAGTATTTTACTTCTCTTGTAGTTCCTTTATTTTGTTAATTTTAGTTCATGCACTCTCATGTAGATCTCCATTTCCTTTCAATGCAATTTATGATTTCCTTGTCTTCTTATATTTGCTTTGGTTTCTATTGTTGATCTCTTGCTTTTGTAGTTATAGTTTCCTTTAATTCTTGCAATTTATGTTGTTTACTTTGGTTGCCTTCTATGTCTTTGAGGAAATGTTTCTTTTAGCCATGAGTTAGATTTTCTCCTCTCTTGGCATGAGTTGAGTAATTAGAGACTCTTGACCTATCAAAATCATTTGTCGATTGATAGTTGGAAGTTGCTAGTTGACTTGAGTGTCGCTAAAGCTAGTCTTTCATTATGATTTAGCTAGGACTTGTGATCTCAAGTTGATATCCACCTGACTTTCCTTCATAGTTAGAGGTTAACTAAGTGGAGAAATAAACAATTTTTGTCACAATTGATGATGATAATGAGGATGGGACTTCTAGTTATCACCCCTTGCCAAGAGCTTTCATAGTTATTAGTTTATTTCTTTTGCAATTTACATTTCTTGTTTCTTATTCCAGAAACCCCAAAACATTCCTTCATAGCCAATAATTGAGCACTTCATTGCAATTCCTTGAGAGACAACCCGAGGTTTGAATACTTTGATTTACTTTTATTGGGTTTGTTCTTGTGACAAACAAATTTTTGATTGAGGAATTGTTTGTTGGTTTAGAACTATACTTGCAACGAGATCTTCATTTGTGAAATTCTTTACCATTAATAATTTCTGCTCATCAGCAGCACCTGTCCGCGTACACACACGTGGCAAACAAAAACAAATGGCCCCGTATGATGGGGCCTGCATACGCATGTAATGCAGAAACTCTAAAAATCTGCTAAGTCCAGAATTTTCAGCTTTTTACACCAAACTTTGATCAAGTATAACTTCCTCATTTAAAAACATTTTTCCCCCGTTCTTCGAACGGCATAAACATCTCAGACCAAATTTTCCTTCTAAATAAATTTGAAACAAATCGGAATTCTAGAGACCATGTTATGCTTCACCAAAGTTAGGCCAAAATCACAATTTTCACAAAATTTAGCAAACCCCCAATTTCAAAACATACACTTTCCAAACCCTTTAAAACCAACCCATCAATTGATGAGTGGATATTTTTATCAATCATAATTCAATAATTCAAGTTCAACAACACACAATATACATTCATTCGCTTACCAATTGATGAGTGGGAATTTTATATGCTTTTTGACATCAGTTTCATATAGTTTTTAGTAGTTTTTATTTAGTTTTTATTGAGCTTTTATAAGTTTTAGTGTTAAAATCACATTTTTAGATTTCATTATGAGTCTTTTTGTTTTTAGGCAATTTCAGGTATTTTCTGGCTAAAATTGAGGAGTTGGAGCAGAAGTCTGATTCAGAGACAGAGAAAGCACTGCAGATGTTGTCCAAATCTGACCTGCCTGCTTTTGGAAGAGCTTTTCTGGAGCTACAAAAGTCTAAATAGAGCGCTTCTAATGGCTATGGAAAGCTGGCTTCTAGAGCTTTCCAGCAATATATAATAGTCTATACTTTGTATCGGATTAGAGGGCCCAAAACTGGCGTCCAACGCCAGCTTCCTGCCCCCTTCCAGGCATCCAACGCCCTAAGAGCAGAGACCAGCATCGAAAGGCCCAGAGAGGGTCCCCTAGCTGGCATTCCATGCCCAAGAGACCTTATAGCACGTGGATCTCATCAAATCTCAGCCCAAACACTTACCAAGTGGGCCCTAGTAGTGGATTTTAGCACTAAATAGACTATTTTACCATTACTAGTCATCTGTTTAGTATTTAAAGTGTATTTTACATAGATGACGAACATCTTTCCATTTTTCAGAATTATTTTCATTTTATCATTGTATTCCACCTCAGTATGAGTTTCTATACCTCCTAGGTTGAGGGGAGGAGTCCTGCTGAATCCTACGAATTAATAAAAGTATTTCTATTTTTTCTTCGATCCGTGTTTGATCTATCTCTAAGATGTATCTCCCGATCTTCATCGTGGTGAATAGGATGATCTAACCAATTAGCTCTGTTCATCACATTAAGATGAATGTGCCTGACAAACTCCCGCGTCTACTTGGGTTCAGAATGTGTCTTTCACCGAACATTGAAGAAGCCATAGATGTCATCGAGACTGTAGCTGAAAATGAGTATTTCTATGCTTCAGAAAGAACTCAAAAGAAAGGAGTGCTAGAACTTAACTCTGTAGATGCTTTGTTAGCTCAAAACAAGGCAATTGCAGCACAAATAGTAGCCTTAACCAAGAAGATAGAGGCTAATGATGCACGGAAACTTGTCTCTCAAAAAATTTTCTTTCGGCAAGTATATCGAATTGTCGTCAAGTAAAAACTCACAATAGAGTGAGGTCGAATCCCACAGGGATTGATTGGTCAAGCAACTTTAATTAGAGGAATGTTCTAGTTGAGCTGAGCAGAATTTGAGTTGAGTAATTGCAGAAAGTTAAATGGTGGGAAAGTAAATAACAGAAATTGTAAGTGCTGGAAATAAATGGCGGAATGTAAATGGCATAAAGTAAATTACAGAATCTTAAATGGGGATTTGGGGAGATGAGCAGAAAAGTAAATAGCAGAAAATAAAGAGAATGGGTAAGATCAGAAATGGGAGATTCATTGGGCTTAGGAGATGTTACATTCTCTGGATCAAGTTCATTCTCATCTCTTCCTCAATCAATGCATTCATTGATCTCCTTGGAAATCTTAAGTGATTGGATCCCAATTCCTTGGCAATCTAATCTCTCTAAGCTTGAACAATTACCCAATTCCTTGATTTAATTGCTCATAGGAAGAGATGAAGTATGGTCACTAATTATACCACATGTATTTCTAAATCAAAGTGTTGGTAGGATTATATGTCACTATATCCATCCAAACCCAATTTGGTCCAACATGAGAAAGTATTTCTAGCATGATCTCCTCATCCCTTTTCCAAGGCTCAGAGGAGATCCAATTATGGAGAGTTTCTTTTCCAAGACAACTAACCAATTGGATTAAGATCAAAAGCTTTCTAGTAAAATCAAGAGAAAAGAAAGAAGAAGAAGAATGAAAATTATAATTGATCCATCAAATTACAACAGAGCTCCCTAACCCAATGAAAAGGGGTTTAGTTGTTCATAGCTCTGGAATAAAAGATGATATAGAAGAATGCATTCTGAAAATTCAACTAGAAGTTGCAGAGAAAGTAAAATATACAAAGTGTAGTTCTCAAGTTTCGGATCTCATTTTAATTCAAAACTATCCCTATATATACTACTCTTCAGATCTTCTAGTTAGCTCTTCAAGTCTTGAATATGGGCCCTTACTCTTTAGTTGAAGCAGTTACAGTCTTTAGTGGGCTCAGCTTTGCTTGCAAAGAAAGTGTGAGTTAGGCATGATGGGAAGTTAGTTAGGACGTTAGTGGCGTTAACGCTAAGTGTAAACTTGGGTTCAAAAGCGTTAGTGACGATAACTTTGTCACTAACGTTCCAAACTAGTTGATCTACATTAACTTCAATGTTAGTGGTACTAACGTAACCACTAACGTAGCCTCTTAGCCCTTTGCAAGCGTTATTGGCACTCACTTTTACCAATAACATTACCCTTTGTCCCTCTCTTCCACGTTAATAGTTTACGTTAGTGTAACTAACGTGGCCCTTAACGTGCGCATGCCAAGGCTTGAGAGCGTTAGTGACACTTACCTTTGTCACTAACGCTTCAAAACGCCCTTTCTTTTCACGTTAGTGCCTCACGTTAAGGGCCGTAACGTGACCACTAATGTGGGTGTATTTGCCATCTCCAATGTTAGTGACAAAGGTGAGTGTCACTAATGTTAGCCTATCATTCATTGCTCCACGTTACTCTTCACGTTAGTGGTCTTAACGTGACCACTAACGTAGGCAATCTAGGCTTGGTCTAGCGTTAGTGACAAAGGTGAGTGTCACTAACGCTTGCGACTTCCTCTTTACTCCACGTTAGAGTTCACGTTAATTGGATTAATGTGACTCTTAACGTGGCTAAGTGTGGCCTTTTGGAACTTTAGTGGTATTTACTAACCTTTCGAAGGCATTATTGGTGGTAACTTTACCACTAACATTGCAAGCTCGCTCCCATTCCACGTTAGTGGTTAGGTTAGTGAAGCTAACGTGGCCGCTAACGTGGCTCTTCTTTGCTTCCTTTGTCCTGAAATCAAACAAACAAGGTGCATCAAAGTTTTGTTTCAAGTCATAAGATCATGCATCATCCATTTTATCATTCAATTCATGCATAATTCTCATGAAATCATGTAAAGTTCACAATGTTTGCTTGAATCAAGATGTAAGTGTATATTCACCCAAAACTTGCTTATTTACTAAGAAAACACATGAAACTATCCTAAAATAGTAAAGAAAAAGGTCAGTAAAACTGGCCAAAATGCCCTGGCATTAGCTAATCAAGTCTCAACCATACAAGATCAAACCCCTCAACAAGAAGGAAACGCATCAGAACCTGAAGGTGACTGGGAACAAGCTAATTATGTGAACAATTCCTCCAGGCCACCATATGATCCAAATTCTAAGACATACAACCCAGATTGGAAGAACCACCCAAATTTTGGGTGGGAAAACCAGTAGGGCCACAACCAGGACCACAACAAACCTTATCCATCAAATCAACACTCCACTCACAACCCCAACCATCAAACAGGCAACCATAGACCCTACCATAACTCACAAAACACATCATACCATAGCAACCAACCAATACACAACAACCTCCATCAAGACACATCACCCTTAACTATGTGACCATGTGAAATCAAGAGCAACTTTGAGAGGATAGAGGATGCAATAGCACAATTGTCATCGCAGATTATATGAGCAGTCTTCACCCTTATGGAGAGACAAGCACAGACTGAAAGAAGGATAGACGCCAATCAAGAAGAATACAGGTCAAATCTAAAAAATTAAGGCGTAGCAATCTCAAAGTTGGAAGCACAAGTGGGGATCTTATCCAAGCAAATCCCACTGCCCACACACACATTTCCCAGTGATACCATGGCCAACCCAAGAGGAGAATGCAAGGCCATTACACTAAGAAGTGGAAAAGTTGTGGAGGAAGGAACCCCAAGCAAAGATAACTACGAAGAAGAAGTTGCAGACAAGTATGGGAATAGGAATGAAGAAGAGACCCCTGCTCTACCTTCACCAAAACCAATCCTGAAGCCCTATGTGCCAAAAGCACCATACCCACAAAGGCTGGGAAAAGATAGGAAGGATGGCTAATTCTCTAAATTCCTAGAGATCTTCAAGAAGCTCCAAATCAACATACCATTTGCTGAGGCATTGGAACAAATGCCACTCTATGCCAATTTCTTGAAGGAGCTTATAATAAGAAAAAGGAACTGGGAGGCAAAGGAGGCCATAGTACTAACTGAAGAATGTAGCGCCATCATACAAAAGAAGCTACCTCAGAAGATGAAGGACCCAGGGAGTTTCCAAATCCCCTGCATCATAGGGGACATCACTATTGAGAAGGCTTTGTGTGACTTGGGAGCTAGTATAAATCTCATGTCCTTAACCATGATGAGAAGGATGAAGATTGCGGAAGCCAAGCCAACAAGAATGGCACTCCAATTGGCTGACAAAACATTTAAGTTTTCACATGGGGTGGTGGAAGACTTGTTAGTAAAAGTGGGAGAATTCATTTTCCCAGCTGATTTTGTTGTGCTGGACATGGAAGAAGAGGCCAACCCATCAATCATCCTAGGGAGGCCATTCCTAGCTACTGCTGGAGCCATCATTGATGTACAAAAAGGGGATCTAGTCTTGAGATTGCATGAAGAGAAGATGGTCTTCAACGTCTTTAAGGCAATGAGTTACCCCAAAGAATCCATAGGAGAATGCATAATAGTAGACACCATGGAACAGATAGTTCAAGGAGTCTTGGAAGAAGAATAATATGAAGGAACTATTGAGCTGGAACAAGCATCAAATGGAGAACTACCACAAAGAACCATGAAGAATCAACCATACCATCCACCACAGATAATAAAGAAGCAGAGGCACCAAAATTAGAATTGAAAACCTTATCACCCAGCTTGAAATATGCATATTTGGGTGCCAACAACACTCACCCAGTAATCATAAATTCAAGTCTGAGTGAGGAGCAAGAAGAGGAGCTTATCCAAGTGTTGAGACAACACAAGGATACCATAGGTTGGACACTTGCAGATTTAAAGGGGATCAGTCCTTCAATGTGCATGCATAAAATCCTACTTGAAAAAGATGCCAAACCTTCAAGGCAGCAACAAAGGAGGCTGAACCCAACCAAGAATGAAGTGGTTCAAAAAGAAGTGTTGAAATTGTGGCAAGCAGGGGTGATCTACCCCATCTCAGATAGCCCTTGGGTAAGCCCGGTGCAAGTAGTCCCGAAGAAGAGAGGGATCACTGTTGTGTCAAATGAGAAGAATAAACTGATACCCACAAGGACAGTGACCGAATGGCGTATGTGCATTGACTACCGGAAACTCAATGAAGCCACCCGGAAAGACCACTTTCCTTTACCCTTCATGGACCAGATGCTTGAAAGATTGGCAGGACATGAGTATTATTGCTTCCTGGATGGGTATTTAGGCTACAATCAAATTGTTGTAGACCCCAAGGATTAGGAAAAAACTTCATTTACTTGTCCATATGGTGTTTTCGCTTATAAGAGAATCCCCTCTGGATTGTGCAATGCACCTGCAACATTCCAAAGGTGCATGCTCTCTATTTTTTCGGACATGGTTGAGAAGTTTATAGAAGTATTCATGGACGACTTTTCTGTGTTTGGAAACTCATATTCTGATTGCCTATGCCATCTTGCTCTTGTTTTAAAAAGGTGCCAAGAAACCAACCTGGTTTTGAACTGGGAGAAGTGCCACTTTATGGTAACTGAAGGGGTGGTTCTTGGTCACAAGATTTCAAAAATGGCATAGAAGTAGACAAGGCAAAGGTGGAAGTAATTGAGAAATTACCTCTACCATGCAATGTCAAGGCAATCAGGAGTTTTTTTGGGACACGTTGGGTTCTAAGGAGGTTTATCAAAGATTTTTCAAAGATTGCAAAATTCCTTAGCAACTTACTTATCTCAAATACTCCCTTTATTTTAGATAAAGAGTGCATGGTAGCCTTTAATGAGCTTAAGAATAGACTCTTCTCTGCACCTATTATAGCACCACCAAGCTGGGATCTTCCCTTTGAATTAATGTGTGATGCATCTGATTTTGCTGTTGGTGCTGTTCTAGGACAGAGGAAAGACAAGCTAGTACATGTTATTTACTATGCTAGCAAGGTCCTTAATGAGAATCAAAGGAACTACACCACCACGGAGAAAGAACTTTTAGCCATAGTCTTTGCTTTTGATAAGTTTAGATCATATCTTATTGGCTCTAAAGTAATTGTATTCATTGATCATGCAGCACTCAAATACTTGCTTGCCAAACAAGAATCTAAGCCCAGATTAATAAGATGGATTCTGCTGCTCCAAGAATTTGACATTGAAATTAAAGATAGGAGTGGAGCAGAGAACAAAGTAGCTGACTATCTCTCAAGGATTCCACAAGAAGAAGAAGAGACACACCAAGTTTCAATAAATGAAAGCTTCCCTAATGAGCAATTGATGATGATTCGAGTAGCCCCTTGGTTTGCAGACATAGCTAACTTCAAGGCCATTGGGGAATTACCAACCAACATCAACAAACACATGAGAAGAAAGCTAGTCAAGGATGCCAAATACTACATCTGGGATGACCCCTATTTGTTCCAAAGGTGTGCTGATGGGATCTTGAGAAGGTGTATATCCCATGAAGAAGGTAAGGAAGTGTTGTGGCAGTGCCATGGATCCGCATATGGAGGCCACTTCAGTGGAGAAAGAACAGCAGCAAAAGTGCTTTAATCTGGATTTTACTGGCCAACAATGTTCAAGAATGCCAAGGAATTGGTGTCAAGATGTGATGAGTGCCAAAGAGCTGGTAATCTAACCAAGAAAAATGAGATGCCACAGCAATTCATATTAGAGCTATAACTATTTGATGTATGGGGGATTGATTTTATGGGACCCTTTCCAACCTCCTACTCAAATAGTTACGTATTGGTGGCTGTGGACTATGTCTCAAGATGGGTAGAAGCCATAGCCACTGCAACAAATGACAACAAAGTTATGATAAGCTTCTTGAGAAGGAACATTTTTAGCAAGTTTGGAGTTCCTAGAGCTCTCATCAGTGATGGAGGGACACACTTCTGCAACAAACAACTTGAGACACTCCTTCTCAGGTATGTAGTCAAGCACAAGGTGGCAACTCCATACCACCCACAGACCAACGGGCAAGCTGAAATTTCCAACAGAGAGCTAAAACGAATTCTTGAAAAAACTGTTGGAAGCTCAAGAAAGGATTGGCCTAAGAAGCTGAATGATGCATTATGGGCCTATAGGATAGCCTATAAGACACCCATTGGGATGTCTCCATACCAACTGGTATATGGCAAGACTTGTCACTTACCAATTGAACTTGAGCATAGAGCTTTTTGGGCTCTGAAAATACTAAACTATGATGAGCAAGCTGCTGGAGAAAGAAGATTGATGCAACTCAATGAGCTGGAGGAATTTAGAAATCAAGCATATGAGAATGCAAAAATCTACAAAGAAAACACAAAAAGGTGGCATGATCAAAAGATAGCAAGAAGGGAGTTCACTAAAGGACAAAAAATGCTGCTGTACAATTCAAGGCTCAAGTTCTTCCCTGGGAAACTTAAGTCTCGATGGTCAGGACCATTCACCATACTCAAGGTGTTTCCCTATGGTCATGTAGAGCTCATGGAGGACAAGACTCAGAGAACTTTTACTGTCAATGGCCATAGACTCAAACACTACTTGGGAGGCTCCTTAGAGGAGCATAGAGTGAGCTACAAGCTCAACTAAAGATCGAGGAGTGTCAAGCTAGTGACAATAAAGAAGTGCTAGTTGGGAGGCACCCCAACACTTTATCCTTTTTGATTTATTGCTTTCTTAGAAGTAGTTTAAAATTCATTGCATTAGATAGTTCAAGTTTCAGTCTCACATTTGTGTTACATTACCAATTAGAACTAGATTGCAATAGTAGGTTAGGAAGTTTAATACTAGTTTTGGTAGTTAGAATACTCTAACACTCTTTTATTTCTTTTTATTCTGGAATTGCAACTTGATGAATGCATTACTACTAATGAGTAAATGGGCTGAGAACTAGCTAAAATGCTAAGTTTGGTGTGGCCACTCACCCACTTAATCTAGGCTTATGGTGCACGAATTGTGAATCACACTTTTCACAACTCGTACAACTAACCAGCAAGTGCACTAGGTCGTCCAAGTAATACCTTACGTGAGTAAGGGTCGAATCCCACGGAGATTGTTGGCTTGAAGCAATCTATAGTTATCTTGTAACTCTTAGTCAGGATATCAATTTTATTTATCAGTTTGAATTGCGAGAAATAAAAGAGCATGAAATAAATACTTGTTCTGCAGTAATGGAGAATATGTTGGAGTTTTGGAGATGCTTTGTCTTCTGAATCTCTACTTTCCTCCTGTCTTCTTCTTCACACACGCAAGGTTCCTCTTATGGCAAGCTGTATGTTGGTGGATCACTGTTGTCAATGGCTACCATCCGTCCTCTCAGTGAAAATGGTCCAGATGCGCTATCACCGCCGGGCTAATCATCTGTCGGTTCTCACTCATGCTGGAATAGGATCCATTGGTCCTTTTGCGTCTGTCACTACGCCCAACCCTTGTGAGTTTGAAGCTCGTCACAGCCATTCAATCCTTGAATCCTACTCAGAATACCACAGACAAGGTTTAGACTTTCCGAATTCTCAAGAATGCTACCAATGGATTCTAGCTTATCCCAGAGATACTTAATCAATCTAATGTAGAATGGAGGTGGTTTTCAGGCACGCGTTCATGGGTTGAGAATAGTGATGAGTGTCACGGATCATCACATTCATCATATTGAAATGCGAATAAATATCTTAGATAGAAACAAGCGTGTTTGAATGGAAAACAGAAGTATTTGTATTAATTCATCGAGACACAGCAGAGCTCCCCACCCCCAACAATGGAGTTTAGAGACTCATGCCGTCAAAGAGTACAAAGTTCAGATCTAAAATGTCATGAGGTACAAAATAAATCTCTAAAAGTTGTTTAAATACTAAACTAGTAACCTAGGTTTACAGAAAATGAGTAAACTAAGATAGATAGTACAGAAATCCACTTCTGGGGCCCACTTGGTGTGTGCTGGGGCTGAGACTTAAGCTTTACACGTGCCTAGGCTGTTTTTGGAGTTAAACGCCAGGTTGTAAAATGTTTTGGGCGTTTAACTCCAACTTGTAACTTGTTTCTGGCGTTTAACGCCAGACAGTAACATGGAACTAGCGTTGAACACCAGTTTACGTCATCTATCCTTGAGCAAAGTATAAACTATTATATATTGCTGGAAAGCCCTGGATGTCTACATTCCAACGCAATTATAAGCGCGCCAATTGGACTCCTGTAGCTCCAGAAAATCCATTCTGAGTGCAGAGAGGTCAGAATCCAACAGCATCAGCAATCCTTTTTCAACCTGAATCAGATTGTTGCTCTGCTCCTTCAATTTCAGCCAGAAAATACCTGAAATTATAGAAAAACACACAAACTCATAGTAAAGTCCAGAAATATGAATTTTGCCTAGAAACTAGTGAAAATATACTAAAAACTAACTAAAACATACTAAAAACTACATGAAATTAACCCCAAAAAGCGTATAAAATATCCGCTCATCACAACACCAAACTTAAACTGTTGCTTGTCCCCAAGCAACTAGATAAATAAAATAGAATACAAATAAGTCAAGAAGCAATAATATCTCAAAGTTTTTGAGTGAAGCTCAGATTCTAATTAGATGAGCGGGACTAGTAGCTTTTTGATTCCAAACAGTTTTGGCATCTCACTTTATCCATTGAAGCTCAGAATGATTGGCATCTATAGGAACTTAGAATTCAGATAGTGTTATTGATTCTCCTAGTTCAGTACGTTGATTCTTGAACATAGCTACTTTATGAGTCTTGGCCGTGGCCCTAAGCACTTTGTTTTCCAGTATTACCACCGGATACATAAATGCCACAGACACATAATTGGGTGAACCTTTTCAGATTGTGACTCAGCTTTGCTAAGGTCCCCAATTAGAGGTGTCCAGGGTTCTTAAGCACACTCTTCTTTTTTGCTTTGGACCTTGACTTTAACCGCTCAGTCTCAAGTTTTCACTTGACACCTTCACGCCACAAGCACATGGTTAGGGACAGCTTGATTTAGCTGCTTAGGCCAGGATTTGATTCCTTTAGGCCCTCCTATCCACTGATGCTCAAAGCCTTGGATCCTTTTTATTACCCTTGCCTTTTGGTTTTAAGGGCTATTGGCTTTTTCTGCTTGCTTTTTCTTTTTCTTTTATTTTTGCCATTTTTTCCTGCAAGCTTTTGTATTCACTACTTTTTCTTGCTTCAAGAATCATTTTTATGATTTTTCAGATTATCAAATAACATTTCTCCTTTTTCATCATTATTTCAAGAGCCAACATATTTAACATTCATAAACATCAAATTCAAAAGACATATGCACTGTTCAAGCATTCATTCAGAAGACAAAAAGCATTGCCACCACATGTAAATAATTAGAATTTTTTTCTTATTAAAAACTCGAAAAATATTGCCTCCTTATTCTAAAGAAAATCTGCTATTTTATTCATGTTTAATGATGATGAGAAAAATAAATTATAGCTTAATTGGAGATAAAATCAGAATATAGATACTAATTACTACTACTCATATATAACTTCTAAGGTAAATCTCAAATAAGAACAATTATCACAGAGTTAAGGCTAAGATTAGAACTCAACAACCTTGAATTTGGGAGGTGGATACCTCTTTAGTCTGTGGAGTGCTTGGCCCTTCAAGAGATAGTTTCTGATGCTTTAATTCCTTCAGTTCACGCCCTTGCTCTTCTTGTTCTCTAAGCAATTTGCAGAGCATGCTGTTTTGATTTTGCTGTTCTTCCTTCAGTTGATCCACAGCTTCTTACAACTTGGTGACAGATGCTTCTAGGCGCTCCCAGTATTCAATTTGAGGCATTTCTGGGAGGAACTCCTCTGCTTTTCTCTTGATGGAGTCGTCCTGCTGATGACAAGTCATCTTAGCCTAGTTTCACTAGTCTTTTTTCTTTGTTTTCATTTAGTTTCATGCACTTTCTTAAGCCATAAGTAAGTCAATTGGGTTGAATTTCATGTTTCCTTTGATTCAATCAACCATGGATAAATTGATGTATTTTCATGAGTTTTTGTGCCATAATTGCTCATATGACAAGAAGAAGAACAACTCTCATGATTATGGCATAGCTTTGATACAATTATTGATTGATGATAGGTGAAATAAAGCTTGGAAGAAGGTTGCAAGAATGGGCTTGAAAAGAGAGATTCACGTTTGAGCTAACGTTTGCCTCAAACGTTAACTCAAACGTGAGAAGCAGATGAAGAACACCCTGGAGAAGAGCCAACGTTTGCGCCAACGTTTGCCTCAAACGTGAGGTCAAACGTTGGCGCCATTTTAGCATGAAGACGAGTCCCTGATTGATGATTTAATTGAGCCACGTTTGCGCCAACGTTTGCCTCAAACGTTGGGCCAAACGTTGGCCAAAAAGGGAGCATGGGGAGTTCCACGTTTGAGCTCACGTTTGACCTCAAACGTTGAGCCAAACGTGGATGACAACATCTTGCCCTAGCTGCATAATTTTACACAAGTGACGTTTGAGTCAACGTTTGCCTCAAACGTTGACTCAAACGTGAATGGTTCATGGCCCGGTTCACTAATGGATTTCTTCCCAACACCAAGAGCAATCAACGGAGGCTACTATCAACCCAATTCCATCAAGACTAAAGGCCCAATTCAAGGCTTAATGATCATTGGAAGAAAGTGTATAAATAGCTTAGGATTTGAAGTTTTGGGAGAGCTTTTCTTTTCGGGAGTTTTTCCTTTTGAGTTTGCTGAGTAATTTTGGGAGAGCTTTTGGGTTTTGAGCTATTTGGAGATTTAAAGTCTTGGGTGTTGAAGAATTGAGGAAATTCTGTCTCAATCTCACCTTGAGATCTCTTTTTGTTTCTTTCACTGCACCATTGGAGAATTGAGATTTGAATCCAAGTTTTCTTCTGTTTTGATTTTTAATCTCTTGCAATTGAATTCTAAATTTGGATCTAAGAAGGCAGTGAGATCTAGACTTGGTTATCTAGTCTCTTGAGTCCTGAGATCTACATCTTTCAATTTCAATTTTCTTGTCACATTGCTACACCAAGTTTATTTTCATTTGCATTTAAGATCTGGTTCAATTAGATCCATCTTCTACGTTTCTGTTTGTTGAGATTTACTGTTCTCTTGTTTAATTTTCACAATCCCACATCCCTGATCCATTTACAATTCAAGCCATTTACATTTCTTGCATTCTAAGATTCTGCAATTTACATTTCTTGCATTCTAAGATTCTGCAATTTACATTTTTTGCGTTCTAAGTTTCTGCTATTTAATTTCTTGTTCTTTAAGATTCAGCACTTTTATTTTCTGTTCTCTTTAATTTCCTGCAATTTACCCCTCTCCCTTTACTTTTCATGAAATTTAATTTCTGTTAATCAAAAATCACTCAACCAACTCTTGATTTGCTTGACTAAATCAACCATTAAACTAAAATTGCTCAATCCTTCAATCCCTGTGGGATCGACCTCACTCATGTGAGTTATTATTACTTGATGTGACCCGGTACACTTGCCGGTGAGTTTTGTGTCGGCTCGTTTTCCGCACATCAAGTTTTTGGTGCCGTTGCCAGGGATTGAATAGATTGACAATGATTAAGTGAGGTGGCAGTTTAGATCAAGCACTTTTTCTTTAATTTTGACTAACCTACTAACTGTTTGAATTTTTGCTTAAGCTAACTAAAACTTCATTCTAGCAATAGATTGAAGTATCACTGGTTGTGTGTTTCTTGTTTTGTTTGTATGTCAGGTACAGGGAGAGCTACTCCTATCTTATCCGAAGCTGACCAGAGAACTCTCAGGAGATTATGAAGAGCTGAGAGAGGGAAAGGTATTGTTGGAGAGGAAGAATCTGAGGAAGAATATCACGAGATGGAAGGAGATCCATCTAATCTCAATCCACCACAGAGGAGAGTGTTGGCCTCCTACACTTTTGCAAATCCCAGACACTGTGGAAGCAACATCTTAACTCCCAGTGTCAATGCAACAAACTTCGAGCTAAAACCACAACTCATTACACTCGTCCAGAACAATTGTTCTTATGGAGGCAGCCCATTGGAAGATCCCAACCAGCATCTATCTACCTTCTTAAGGATTTGTGACACTGTCAAATCCAATGGCGTGAATCCTGAAACTTATAAGCTTCTGCTGTTCCCGTTCTCATTAAGGGACAAGGCCGCACAATGGCTTAAAACTTTTCCCCAAGGAAGTATCACTAGTTGGGATGATTTGGTAACTAAATTTCTAGCCAAATTCTATCCACCCCAAAGGGTCATCAGGCTGAAAACCGAGGTGCAGACATTTACACAATTAGATGCCGAATCCTTGTATGAAGCATGGGAGAGGTACAAAGCCTTAATCAGAAAGTGTCCTCCAGATATGTTCAATGAATGGGACGTGCTGCAAAATTTCTATGAAGGCCTGACATTGAAATCTCAAGAGGCATTAGACCATTCTGCTGAAGATTCACTACAACTGATGAAAACTGCTGAGGAAGCCCAGAATCTTGTGGACATGGTGGCCAACAATCAATATTTCTTTGCTCATCAAAGAAACCGCCAACCATCACAGAGAAAGGGGGTATTAGAACTGGAAGGAGTAGACTCCATTTTGGCTCAAAACAAAATGATGCAACAACAAATTCAACAACAGTTTGAACAAATGGCCAAAAGGATTGACAGCCTTCAAGTAGCAGCTGTGAACACAAGCCACCCATCAACTGTATGTGTACAGAATGAAGAAAGCCAAGAAGAGCAACAACAGGAGCAAGTGCAGTACATGTATAACCAAAACTCTGGACAGAATGAAGTTTATGGTGATACCTACAATCCATCCTGGAAGAACCACCCAAACCTCAGATGGGGAGACAATCACAACCAAAACCAATAACCATGGTAGAGGAACTCAAACCAAAACACTTCAAGGAACAACCAAAACCATAACCAACAGCAAACTAACCAAAACCCTTACAGAAAACCTCAAAACAACTACCCAAATCCCAACCATTATCAATCTAATAACCAACCCACCAACCAAAATGCCTACCATCCACCATCCACATCTCACAACCCACCACAAGCATCACCAGAATCTCAAAGAATTACTAACTTGGAAACCTTGATAGACAAAATGTGGAAACACCAAGAAATGACAACCAAGAACCATGAAGCCTCCATGAAGAGCCTAGAGAGGCAGATTGGGCAAATCTCCAAGCAGATTTCTGTTGAGAGACCTTCAAGCTCACTACCAAGTGACACAATTCCAAATCCTAAGGAAGAGTGCAAGGCAATACAGTTAAGAAGTGGGAGAACATTGATGAGCAACAATGACACTACAATGAAACAAGTGGAGAGCAACAAAGAACCATCAGAGAAAGGGGAAGCTAGCAATGAAGACAGGACAACAAGAAGAAATGCCCCAGAGAAGCTCAAAGAGAAAGACAACCAGCCACATAGTTCAAAGGAAGTGATTCAGGGACAGCAGCAAGTGGGAAAAAGTATTACACCTCCACTGCCATACCCCCAGAGGTTCAGCAAAGAAACTAAGGACCAACACTTTCATAAGTTCCTTGAAACTTTCAAGAAGCTGGAAATCAATATTCCCTTAGCTGAAGCACTTGAACAAATGCCCTTATATGCCAAGTTCTTAAAGGAACTCATTAACAAGAAAAGAAGCTGGCTGGAGAAGGAGACTGTACTTCTCACTGAAGAATGCAGTGCACTCATCAGAAAAGGACTCCCTCCCAAGTTGGAAGATCCAGGAAGTTTCTTCCTACCTTGCACCATTGGAAGTCTATTTATCAACAAGGGGATGTGCGATTTAGGAGCAAGCATAAATCTGATTCCATCCTCTTTAGTGAAAAAGCTTGGCATAGAGAAGGTGAAACCAATACAGATGTCATTGGAATTGGTGGACCAGTCAGTAGTACATCCCAAAGGAGTGATCGAAAACCTTTTAGTTAAGGTTGACAAGTTCATTTATCCTGCGGATTTTGTAATCTTGGAAACAGAAGAAGAAGAAAACAATTCGATTATCTTGGGAGGGCCATTTTTAGCTACCGCCAGAGCCATCATAGATGTAGAGCAAGGAGAACTAACTCTCAGGATGCATGAGGAAAGCATTACTCTGAAAGTGTTTCCAGAACAACAAAATTCTGAAGAAAGAAGCCAAGTAATCAATGACTGTTTCCCAAGGCAAGCAATCAACAATTCAGTAAAGCAGAAGAATGAACATATGCAAGGAAAAGAAGGTACTCAAAAAGAAATTTGGAAGATAAACAAGAAGGAAAGTGCCACAACTAAAGCTACTGTCAAGGAAGAAAGGTTAACAAGAAAAAGGAAGAAAAACAAGAAGAAGGCTCACAAATGGTGGAAGAATAAAAAAATCCCAACTGAAGGATTCTCCAAAGGCGACAACGTGCAATTAATATATCAACAGCTGGGAAATGAGGATCACTACACTGTTAACCAAGTACTCTCTCTCGAGCACATTGAAATTGAGCATCAAGGCACACAAAGAAGGCTTACAGTGAGGGGGGATAAGCTGCGACATTTCAGTCATCAACCACCCTAAGGGGATCAATGTCAAGCTAATGACAATAAAGAAGCGCTTGTTGGGAGGCAACCCAACCTGAGGTAGTTTTCTTTTCATAGCTTTTTCAATAAAAATGTTGAATAATTAAGTATGTATTGCAAGGAGCTAAGTTTGGTGTTGCACACCAAAATAATTTAAGGGAGAATGAAGGATTCTAAGCTTGGTGTTCCACCAAAATCTCATTTAAAAGCATACTCTCACCTCCTGCATAATGCTAGCTCCAATCAATCAGACAAATTATTCAACCATTTAATTGCTTTTTAGTTTTGGTTCCATAACCTTTAGCAAGGCCAAAAGAATTCATAAGTGGACAACCTGTT
This sequence comes from Arachis hypogaea, assembly GCF_003086295.3. Classification (NCBI taxonomy): domain Eukaryota; kingdom Viridiplantae; phylum Streptophyta; class Magnoliopsida; order Fabales; family Fabaceae; genus Arachis; species Arachis hypogaea. Next base: position 51,641,172 of record NC_092049.1, read on the forward strand.
GCATTAGAGACAATGGCAAGGAATTAAGTTTGGTGTTCCCGCACCAAATTAAATCCAAAAGCTACACTCAATTCATGCATACTAACTAGTCACCTAAGGGCTTAAGAAGCAAGCAACTTTTGAGAATTGTGCAGGGAACTAACCACCATTTGAAGACATTATGCATCATAGCTCAAAAGGGGCACAACAGAAGGAAGAACAAAAGTACTGCAAACCAATAGGTTGTATCTATACCTAACTTCTGCTGTTGAGAAATGATTTGATTTATGTCTTGCTAAAGTGTTCATCTAGTATAGGCAGAATCACTCTTTGCAATAAGTAAGCTAGTCTAAGTGTGTGCTTGTGTGTTTACTTTCACCTAACTAAATGCATGCTTTGTCCCCTGCATCCTCAATTCAATAAAAGAAACGTTTGGTATGTGAAGTAAGATAGTTCTTTGTTAGCTGGAAGTACAATAATAGTGAGTGGTGGTATGAATGTATGATTGTATGATAGCTCACTTTTAGTGAATAAAAGAACTAGACTGTCTCCTTTTAAGTAGAAAGTAGCTCACTGTCTATGAATCTCAATCAAATAAAAGTCCTTGGTTGAAAAGAAAAACCAAAAAAGAGAAAAGAAAAAGCCAAAGGTGGCAGCAGAACAAAAAAAAAAAAGAAGTAAAGCTAGACACCAATAGCTTGAACCTTAGAATATATGCCTGTGTTGTCTTTGTACTAGGATCTGCTTGGATTATTAAGTTCTTTGGAGTGCATCAACACTTGGTAACTTGGGTTAACTAACCCGGGATTATCAACTGAAAGTCCACTATCAAGAGCAACCTAGATACAAGACATTTAGTAACCCAAAGAGGTGCTGGGCATCAATGTTCTAAGAAGGCATGTGAGCCAAGTGTCTAAAGTGAATAATGTGTCAAGCATAAATAAAGAAAAGAGCTTGTTACACATGACACTGAACTATAGCTTATAGAAAAAAAATAATGGTCAAGGACAAAGGAATAATGAGAGATCATAGCAGTGTGTTGCTTGGTGCTTGGAGGAGACTTTCTAGGCCTAAAAATCAATAAAGAAGTGAGTGTTTACATATCTACATGAAACCCCATGAGCTACCAATAATACTCTGCTAGCATGAACATCTTCTTCCATTTCATTCTTTCTTCTCAATAATTATTTTCTTGCTTAGGGACAAGCAAGTTTTAAGTTTGGTGTTGTGATGACAAGTCATCTTAGCCTAGTTTCACTAGTCTTTTTTCTTTGTTTTCATTTAGTTTCATGCACTTTCTTAAGCCATAAGTAAGTCAATTGGGTTGAATTTCACGTTTCCTTTGATTCAATCAACCATGGATAAATTGATGCATTTTCATGAGTTTTTGTGCCATAATTGCTCATATGACAAGAAGAAGAACAACTCTCATGATTATGGCATAGCTTTGATACAATTGTTGATTGATGATAGGTGAAATAAAGCTTGGAAGAAGGTTGCAAGAATGGGCTTGAAAAGAGGGATTCACGTTTGAGCTAACGTTTGCCTCAAACGTTAACTCAAACGTGAGAAGCAGATGAAGAACACCCTGGAGAAGAGCCAACGTTTGCGCCAACGTTTGCCTCAAACGTGAGGTCAAACGTTGGCGCCATTTTAGCATGAAGACGAGTCCCTGATTGATGATTTAATTGAGCCACATTTGCGCCAACGTTTGCCTCAAACGTTGGGCCAAACGTTGGCCAAAAAGGGAGCATGGGGAGTTCCACGTTTGAGCTCACGTTTGACATCAAACGTTGAGCCAAACGTGGATGACAGTATCTTGGACTAGCTGCATAATTTTACACAAGTGACGTTTGAGTCAACGTTTGCCTCAAACGTTGACTCAAACGTGAATGGTTCATGGCCCGGTTCACAAATGGATTTCTTCCCAACACCAAGAGCAATCAACGGAGGCTACTATCAACCCAATTCCATCAAGACTAAAGGTCCAATTCAAGGCTTAATGATCATTGGAAGAAAGTGTATAAATAGCTTAGGATTTGAAGTTTTGGGAGAGCTTTTCTTTTCGGGAGTTTTTCCTTTTGAGTTTGCTGAGTAATTTTGGGAGAGCTTTTGGGTTTTGAGCTATTTGGAGATTTAGAGTCTTGGGTGTTGAAGAATTGAGGAAATTCTATCTCAATCTCACCTTGAGATCTCTTTTTGTTTCTTTCACTGCACCATTGGAGAATTGAGATTTGAATCCAAGTTTTCTTCTGTTTTAATTTTTAATCTCTTGCAATTGAATTCTAAATTTGGATCTAAGAAGGCAGTGAGATCTAGACTTGGTTATCTAGTCTCTTGAGTCTTGAGATCTACATCTTTCAATTTCAATTTCCTTGTTACATTGCTACACCAAGTTTATTTTCATTTGCATTTAAGATCCGGTTCAATTAGATCCATCTTCTACGTTTCTGTTTGTTGAGATTTACTATTCTCTTGTTTAATTTTCGCAATCCCACATCCCTGATCCATTTACAATTCAAGCCATTTACATTTCTTGCATTCTAAGATTCTGCAATTTACATTTCTTGCGTTCTAAGTTTCTTCCATTTAATTTCTTGTTCTTTAAGATTCAGCACTTTTATTTTCTGTTCTCTTTAATTTCTTGCAATTTACCCCTCTCCCATTACTTTTCATGCAATTTAATTTCTGTTAATTCCAAATCACTCAACCAACTCTTGATTTGCTTGACTAAATCAACCATTAAACTAAAATTGCTCAATCCTTCAATCCCTGTGGGATCGACCTCACTCATGTGAGTTATTATTACTTGATGCGACCCGGTACACTTGCCGGTGAGTTTTGTGTCGGATCGTTTTCCGCACATCACCTGCACTTGTTGTCCTTCCATAGACTTTTTGGTTATTGGTTGCTCAACTGAGATATACTTATCTACTCCCATCTTTATCCCAGCATCATTACATAACAGAGAAACTAAGCTTGGATAGGCCAATTTGGCATCTTTGGAGTTCTTGTTTGCAATTTTGTAAAGCTCACAAGCAATCAGCTGATGAACTTCCACTTCTTTTTCCAGCATAATGCAATAAATCATCACTGCTCTTCTAATGGTGACTTCAAAGCGGTTGCTAGTGGGCAGAATAGAGCGCCCAATGAAGTCCAGCCAGCCTCTGGTGACTGGTTTGAGATCTCCTCTCTTGAGTTGGTTCGGGGCACCCTTTGTGTTGGTTGTCCACTTGGCTCCAGGGAGGCATATATCCTCTAGGATTTTATCCAAGCCTAGGTTTGATCTCATTATTCTCCTATTAAAGGAGTCTGGGTCATCTTGCAGTTGAGGCAGCTTGAAGATCTCCCTTATTTTATCAGGGTGGGTGTGAACAACCTTCCCTCTGACCAAAGTTCTATAGTCATAGAATGCGGTTCCAGCTATCCTCTGCCTGTCCGTCTGCCATAGATTAGCATAGAATTCCTGAACCATGTTTCTTCCGACCTTTGTTTCAGGATTAGCTAGGACTTCCCAACTCCTGTTTCGAATTTGCTCTTGGATCTCCGGATGTTCATCTTCTTTCAAATCGAATTTAACTTCCGGGATCACTGACCTTAGACTCATTATTTTGTAAAAATGGTCTGAATGTTCTTTGGTTATGAACTTGCCTTGATTCCAAAGTGGTTTTGGAATATTCTCTTTCTTGCCTCTTGAGTCGGTTTGTTTTCCCTTAGGAGCCATGATCTTAGTGGGCATTGGTTTAGTGATCACGGATAATCACACCAAACTTAGAGGTTTGCTTGTCCTCAAGCAAAAGAAAGGAAAGGAGAGGGAAATAGGGAGAGCCAAGCGCAATTTGTGGAGGAGAGGGGGAGAGGCCGAACCAAAATTTAAAGGGAAGGGGGGCGGGTTTCGGAAATTTTTTGAAAAAGATATGATAAAAAAAGTGATTTGGAAAAGATAAGTATGATAGGAAAAGATGTGATTTAAAATTGAAAAGATATAAAAGATATTTGAAAAAGATAAATCTGGATTTTGAAAAAGATGATGTGAAGATTTGAAAAAGATATTGATGAGTTGAAAAGATTTTAGAAGGAAAAGAGACAGATTTGTTTTGAAAAGGATTTGAAAATAATTTGAAGAGGAAAAGGGGTTTATGAATTAAGATACATTTGATATGTTTTTTTTTTTTGAAAAAGGATTTGAAAAATTAGGATTTGTAACATGTTTGTGCAAGAAATCATGAATTGAAACATAAAAAAGGAAAAAAATTTGAATTGAAAACGAAATTGCCTACTCCCCATAATCCTGGCGTTAAACGCCCAACTGCTGTATGTTTTGGGCGTTTAACGCCCAGTTGCTGCTTGGTTTGGGCATTTAACGCCCAGCTGTTGCTTCTAGCTGGCGTTAAACGCCAGAAACCCCTTTGTCACTGGGCGTTTTTCTGAATGTCCAGGTTGCTGTAAATCTGGCGTTAAACGCCAGAAGTTGCTTCTTTCTAGCGTTTAACGCCCAGATGGCTATCTTTACTGGCTTTAAACGCCCAGTAGATGCTCTTTTTGGGCGTTTAATGCCCAGTTGTGCCTCTTACTGGCGTTTTCTTGCCAGTGAGCTCCTTTTTCCTATTTTGTGCTCTGAATTCTTCTATAACCCTGTTGACTTATGCAATTGATTTTTTACCTTGTTAATATTAAGCTCATATATTTTAAAAATAAACAAAATAAAAAATAACAGAAAAATTTTTGCTAATGGCTAGGTTGCCTCCCAGCAAGCGCTTCTTTATTGTCTTTAGCTGGACCTTGCGGAGCTTTTAATCTAGCCTCAGCCTTGAGCACTCTTGCTCAACATTGCCTTCAAGATAGTGCTTGATTCTCTGTCCATTAACAATAAACTTTTTATCAGAATCAATGTCTTGAAGCTCCACATAACCATATGGTGATACACTTGTAATCACATATGGTCCCCTCCACCGGGATTTCAGTTTCCCGGGGAATAGCTGAGCCTAGAGTTAAACAATAGAACCTTTTGTCCTGGTTCAAAGACTCTAGATGACAGCTTTCTGTCATGCCACCTTTTTTATTTCTCTTTATAAAGCTTGGCATTTTCGAAAGCAGTGAATTTGAATTCCTCTAGCTCATTCAGCTGGAGCAATCTTTTTTCTCCAGCTAATTTGGCATCAAAGTTTAGGAATCTGGTTACCCAGTACGCTTTATGTTCCAGTTCCACGGGCAGATGACAGGCCTTACCATACACAAGTTGGTATGGAGAGGTCCATATAGGAGTCTTGAATGCTGTTCTGTAAGCCCACAGAGCATCATCCAAGCTTCTTGCCCAATCCTTTCTACGGGTACTTACAGTCCGTTCCAGGATTCTTTTTAGTTCTCTGTTAGAAACTTCAGCTTTCCCATTTGTCTGTGGATGATATGGAGTCGCCACCTTGTGGCAAATCCCATACCGGAACATGGCAGAGTAAAGTTGTTTGTTGCAGAAGTGAGTGCCCCCATCACTGATTAGTACTCTAGGGACACCAAACCTGCTGAAGATATGTTTCTGGAGGAACTTCAGCACTGTTTTAGTATCATTGGTGGGTGTGGCAACGGCCTCTACCCATTTTGATACATAGTCGACTGCCACCAGAATATAAGTATTTGAGTATGATAGTGGGAAAGGTCCCATGAAGTCAATTCCCCATACATCAAACAACTCAATCTCAAAATTCCCTGTTGAGGCATGGCGTAACCATGAGGCAGATTACCAGCTCTTTGGCAACTGTTACAGCTACGTACAAAATCTCGGGAATCCCTATAGAGTGTAGGCCAGTAGAAGCCACATTGGAGGACCTTGGTGGCTGTTCGCTCACCTCTGAAATGGCCTCCATATTGTGATCCATGGCAATGCCATAAGATCCTCTGTGCTTCTTCTCTAGGCATACACCTATGGATTATTCCGTATGCACATCTCTTAAAGAGATAGGGTTCATCTCACAAGTAGTACTTTGCATCAGTAATTAATTTTTTCTTTTGTTGTCTGCTGTACTCCTTGGGTATGAACCTTGCAGCTTTATAGTTTGCAATATCTGCAAACCATGGTGTTTCCTGAATGGCAAACAAATGCTTATCCGGAAAGGTCTCAGAGATCTCAATAGAGGGGGGAAACTCCCCTTCTACTGGTTCTATCTGGGATAGATGATCAGCCACTTGGTTCTCTGTCCCTTTTCTGTCTCTTATTTCTATATCAAACTCTTACAAAAGCAACACCCATCTTATGATCCTAGGTTTTGAATCCTGCTTTGTGAGTAGATATTTAAGAGCAGTATGGTCAGTGTACACAATCACTTTTGATCCTACTAAGTATGATCTAAACTTGTCAATGGCATAAACCACTACAAGCAATTCTTTTTCTGTGGTTGTGTAATTTTTCTGGGCATCATTTAAAACACGGCTAGCATAATAAATGACATGCAGAAGCTTGTCATGCCTCTGCCCCAGTACTGCACCAATGGCGTGGTCACTGGCATCACACATTAATTCAAATGGTAAAGTCCAGTCTGGTGCAAAAATAACTGGTGTTGTGACCAGCTTAGCTTTCAAAGTCTCAAACGCTTGCAGACACTCTGTGTCAAACACAAATGGCGTGTCAGCAGCTAGCAGATTGCTCAGGGGTTTTGCAATTTTTGAAAAATCCTTTATAAACCTCCTGTAGAATCCTGCATGCCCCAGAAAGCTTCTGATTGCCTTAACATTAGCAGATGGTGGTAATTTTTCAATTACTTCCACTTTAGCTTGATCCACCTCTATCCCCTTATTTGAAATTTTATGCCCAAGGACAATTCCTTCAGTCACCATAAAGTGACATTTTTCCCAGTTTAAAACTAGGTTGGTCTCTTGGCATCTTTTCAGAACAAGTGCTAAATGGTCAAGGTAGGCGCTGAATGAGTCTTCAAATACTGAAAAGTCATCCATGAAGACTTCCAGAAATTTCTCTACCATATCAGAAAAGATAGAGAGCATGCACCTCTGAAAGGTTGCAGGTGCATTACACAGACCAAAAGGCATTCTTCTGTAAGCAAATACTTCAGAAGGACATGTGAATGCTGTTTTCTCTTGCTCCTGAGGATCTACTGCAATTTGGTTGTAACCTGAATAGCCATCCAAAAAGCAGTAATATTCATGACCTGCTAGTCTCTCTAGCATCTGGTCTATGAATGGTAAAGGAAAATGATCCTTTCTGGTGGCTGTGTTGAGCCTTCTGTAGTCAATACACATGCGCCACCCTATAACTGTTCTTGTAGGAACCAGTTCATTTTTTTCATTATGAACCACTGTCATGCCTCCCTTCTTAGGAACAACTTAAATAGGGCTCACCCAGGGGCTATCAGAAATAGGATAAATAATCCCAGCCTCCAGTAACTTGGTGACCTCTTTCTGCACCACTTCCTTCATGGCTGGATTTAGCCGCCTCTGTGGTTGAACCATTGGCTTAGAATCATCCTCCAATAGGATTTTGTGCATGCATCTAGCTGGGCTTATGCCCTTAAGGTCACTTATGGACCACCCAAGAGCTGTCTTGTGTGTCCTTAGCACTTGAATTAGTGCTTCCTCTTCCAGTGGGTTTAAAGCAGAGCTTATGATCACTGGAAAAGTGTCACATTCTCCCAGAGTTGCATATTTCAGGGATGGTGGTAATGGCTTGAGCTCGGGTTTAGGAGGTTTATCCTCTTCCTGAGGAAATCTCAGAGGCTCTTTCAGTTCCTCTGAACCCTCCAAATTAGGCTGAACATCTTTAAAGATGTCTTCCAGCTCTGATTCGAGACTCTCAGCCATGTTGACCTCCTCTACCAAAGAGTCAATGAGATCAACTTTTATGCAGTCTTTTGGTGTGTCTGGATGCTGCATGGCCTTGACAGCATTCAACTTAAACTCATCCTCATTGACTCTCAGGGTTACTTCCCCCTTTTGGACATCAATGAGAGTTCGTCCAGTTGCTAGGAAAGGTCTTCCTAGAATGAGAGTAGCACTCTTGTGCTCCTCTATTTCCAGCACTACAAAGTCAGTGAGAAAGGCGAATGGTCCAACACTGACAATCATGTCCTCAATCACGCCTGATGGGTATTTAATGGAGCCATCAGTAAGTTGGAGACATATCGGGTTGGTTTAACTTCTTCAGTTAAACCAAGCTTTCTGATAGTGGATGCAGGTATTAAGTTGATGCTTGCCCCAAGATCACATAAAGCTGTCTTGGTGCAATTACCCTCTAATATGCATGGTATCAGAAAGCTCCCGGGATCTTTAAGCTTTTTTGGAAATCTTTTCAGAATGACTGCACTGCATTCTTCAGTGAGGAGAACTCTTTTAGTTTCTCTCCAATCCTTCTTATGACTCAAGATCTCCTTCATGAACTTGGCATAAGAAGGTATTTGCCCAAGTGCCTCTGCAAATGGAATCTTTATTTCAAGAGTCCTGAGGTAATCTGTAAAGCGAGAAAATTGCTTATCCTGCTCCTCTTGGCGGAGTTTTTGAGGATAAGGTATCTTGGCTTTATATTCCTCAACCTTAGTTGCTGCAGGTTTATTTCCTACAGAGGTGTTTGGAGAAGCCTTTTTAGAGGAGTTGTTATCAGCACTTGTGAGTGTCTGATCCCTCACTGGTATTTGAATGCCAGGGTTAGAAGCTGGAGTGGCGTTGGACGCTAACTCCTTACTTGTTCCTGGCGTTTGAACGCAGAACTGAGCTTCCATTGGGCGTTTGACGCCAAATCCTTGCCTGTTTCTGGCGTTTGAACGCCAGAGTTATTCCTCTCTAGGCTCTTACTGTCCTCAGAGGGATTTTGGATAGCAGTTTGTTCTTTTCTTGACTTCCTGCTACCTTGAAGTGAGGTATTTAATGTTTTCCCACTTCTTAATTGAACTGCTTGGCACTCTTCTGTTATTTGTTTTGATAACTGTTGTTCTGTTTGCTTCAACTGTACCTCCATATTTATATTAGCCATTCTTGTGTCTTGTAGTATCTCTTTGAATTTGGCCAGCTGTTTTGTTAGAAAGTCTAATTGCTGATTGAATTCAATAATTTGTTCTACAGGACTGAGTTCAGCAGTTACTGTTTTAGCCTCTTCTTTCATGAAAGATTCACTGTTTAGGTACAGCTATTGATTTCTGGCAACTGCATCAATAAGCTCTTGAGCCTCTTCAATTGTCTTTCTCATGTGTATAGATCCACCAGCTGAGTGATCTAGAGAAATTTGAGCTTTCTCTATAAGCCCATAATATAAGATGTCTAACTACACCCATTCTGAAAATATTTTAGAGGGGCATTTTCTTAGCATCTCTCTGTATCTCTCCCAGGCATCATAAAGAGATTCATTATCTCCTTGTTTAAAGCCTTGGATGTCCAGCCTTAGCTGTGTCATCCATTTTGGAGGGTAGTATTGATTCAGGAATTTGTCTGACAGCTATTTCCATGTCCTTATGCTAGCCTTAGGTTGGTTATTTAACCACCTCTTAGCTTGGTCTTTTACAGCAAATAGAAACAGTAATAATCTGTAGACATCCTGATTTACTTCCTTATCATATACTGTGTCAGCAATCTGTAAAAACTGTGCCAGAAACTCTATAGGTTCTTCCTGTGGAAGACCGAAATACTGGCAACTTTGCTGCACCATGATAATGAGCTGAGGATTCAACTCAAAGCTACTAACTCCAATGGAGGGTATACAGATCCTTCTGGACTGCTCATTTCCACTTAGGTCCATGATGGAGAAAAGGAAATTGATGTGAATTACAATTAAAATATATTTTTATTTTTATTTTATAAAAAGAGAACGAAAAGAAAAATGAAATAAAATAACTAGAAATTAAATATAGATTTCGAAAATTAAGAAAAAAAATTAAAACTAAAATAATTACTTAATTAAGAAGATTTGAAAAGCTTTGATTATGATTTTTAAAAAAGATTTTAAATTTTGAAATAAAAATCTGAATTTTAAAGGCAATTTTCGAAAATTCACTTTAAAATAGAGAGAAAAGATTTTTTTTTTTTGAATTTTATGATGAAAGAGAAAACACACAAAAGACACACAACTTAAAATTTTTAGATCTAATATTCCTTATTTTCGAAAATTTTGGAGGAAAACACCAAGGAACACCAAACTTAAAAATTTTAAGATCAAAACACAAGGAAGACTCAAGAACACTTTGAAGGCTCACAAGAACAACAAGAACATGAAGATAGAACACCAAACTTAAAATTTTTAGAAAACCAAAATAAAATTTTCGAAAACTAAAGGAAAATCAACAAGAAAACACCAAACTTAAAGTTTGGCACAAGATTTATTCAAAGAAAAATTATTTTTGAAAAAGTTTTTAAAAAAGAAGATAGCCAATTACCAGGAACATAAGCATCACGCTCTAGCCAATTGAGCTATAAATTTAAAGTGTTTTAACAAGGCATTTAATAAATAATTTTTTTTTAGATACTAATAATTCGAAAATGCACAAGAAAAACAAGAAAAATCACAAAACAAGAAAAACTAAAGATCAAACAAGGAAAATAAACAATAACAACTTGAAGATTAAGAAAGAACAATGAACACAATTTCGAAAATTTAAAAGAAAATAAAAATATGGTGGGCACTTTGGACCAGAGAGAACAGCTACAAAGGTATTACAGAGTGGGTTTTATTGGCCAACCATCTTCAAGGATGCCAGAGAGTTTGTTCACCAATGCAATGAATGTCAAAGAACTGGAGGATTGACAAAGAGAAATGAGATGCCTCAAAACTTCATCCTGGAAGTGGAGGTGTTTGACTTATGGGGCATTGATTTCATGGGACCTTTTCCTCCTTCCTACTCTTTCAGATATATCCTGGTGGCAGTAGAGTATGTATCAAAGTGGGTGGAAGCAATAGCCACAACCGCCTGTGATGCACAGATTGTCCTCCAATTCCTTAAAAAGCACATTTTCACAAGATATGGAGTGCCCAAGGGGCTGGTTAGTGATGGCGGTGGTCACTTTTGCAACAAACAGATGGAGAAACTCCTCCACAAATATGGAGTAATCCATAAAGTAGCCACACCGTACCACCCTCAGACTAATGGCCAGGCTGAACTCGCAAATAGGGAACTGAAGAAGATCCTAGAGAAAACAGTGGGAAGCACGAGAAAGGATTGGGCTAGGAAGTTAGAAGATGCCTTATGGGCATATAGGACAGCTTACAAAACCCCTATTGGCAAGTCACCCTTTCAGTTATTATATGGCAAATCCTGTCACCTCCCTGTAGAGCTGGAACACAGAGCTTTTTGGGCCACTAAACTCCTCAACCTTGATTCCCAAGCTGCAGGAGAGAAAAGGTTGTTACAACTAAATGAGTTAGATGAATTCAGGCTAGAAGCCTATGAGAGTGCTAAGATATACAAGGAAATAGCTAAGAGGTGGCATGATAAGAAGATCACAAAGAAGGAGTTCAAACCAGGACAACAAGTGCTCCTGTATAACTCAAGGCTTAAGATCTTCCCTGGCAAACTTAAGTCTAAGTGGACTGGTCCGTACCTGGTGACAAAGGTTTTTCCTTATGGGAGTATTGAATTGCTAGATGAAGCAATAAAGAGTCAATTTACAGCAAACGGTCACAGAGCAAAGCTGTACTTGGGAGGACAATGGGATAAAAAAAAAGAGGTTCAGAACCTACAACCTTCTTGAAAAGAATTGAAGAATGTCAAGTTAATGACAATAAAGAAGCGCTTGTTGGGAGGCAACCCAACCTGAGGTAGTTTTCTTTTCATAGCCTTTTCAATAAAAATGTTGAATAATTGGTATGCATTGCAAGGAGCTAAGTTTGGTGTTGCACACCAAAATAATTTAAGGGAGAATGAAGGATTCTAAGTTTGGTGTTCCACCAAAACCTCATTTAAAAGCACATTCTCACCTCCTGAACAATACTAGCTCTAAGCAATCAAACATGTTATTCACTTACTTAACTGATTTCTAGTTTTAATTCCATAGCCTTTAGTAAGGAAACAAGATTTTACATATAGTCAACCTGTTGCATCAGAGGAAGTGGCAAGGAATTAAGTTTGGTGTTCCCACACCAAATCAAACCCAAAAGCCACACTCAATTCATGCATACTAACCAGTCACCTAAGGGCTTGAGAAGCAAGCAACTTTTGAGAATTGTGCAGGGCACTCACTACCATTTGAAGATACTATGCATCATAACTCAAAAGGGCACAACAGAAGGAAGGACAAAGGAACTGCAAACCAATAAGTTGTATCTTCACTTAACTCTTACTGTTGAAAAATGCTTTAACTTGTGTCTTGCTAAAGTGTTCATCTAGTACAAGTAGAATCACTCTTAAAATAAGTAAGCTAGCCTATGTGTGTGCTTGTGTGTTTACTTTCACTGAACAAAAAGCATGCTTTGTCCTCTGCATCTTTAATTCAATAAAAGAAATGTTTGAATGTGAAGTGAGATAGTTCTTTGTTAGATAGAAGTACAATAAAAGTAAGTGGTGGTATGAATGTGTGATCGTATGATAGCTCACTTTTAGTGAATAAGAGAACTAGGATGTCTCCCTCTAAGTAGAAAGTGGCCTACTGTCTATGAATCTCAATCAAATAAAAATCCTTGGTTAAAAAGAAAAACAAAAAAAAAGAGAAAAGAAAAAAGCCAAAAATGGCAACAGAACAAAAGAAAGACAAAAAGAAACAAAGCTAGACACCAATAGCTTGAACCTTAGAATATATGCCTGTGGTGTCTTTGTACTAGGATCTGCTTGGATTATTAAGCTCTTTGGAGTGCATCAACACTTGGTGACTTGGGTTAACTAACCCGGGATCATCAGCTGAAAGTCCACTATCAAGAGCAACCTAACTACAAGGCATTTAGTAACCCAAAGAGGTGCTGGGCATCAATGTTTTAAGAAGGAATGTGAGCCAAGTGTCTATAGTGAACAATGTGTCAAGTATAAAGAAATCAATGAACTTGTTACACATGACACTCAAATAAAGCTTATGAACAAAATAATAGCCAAGGATAAAGGAATAATGAGAGGTCATAGCAGTGTGTTTCTTGATGCTTGAAGAAGACTTTCTAGGCCTAAGAGTCAATAAGAAGTGAGTGTTTACATATCCACAGAAAACCCCATGAACTACCAATAATACTCTTCTAGCATGAACATCATCTTCCATTTCATTCTTTCTTCTCAATAATTCATTTCTTGCTTGGGGACAAGCAAGCTTTAAGTTTGGTGTTGTGATGACAAGTCATCTTAGCCTACTTTCACTAGCCTTTTTCTTTTGTTTTCAATTGATTTATGCACTTTCTTGAGCCATAAGCAAGCCAATTGGGTAGATTTCCATGATTCCTTTGATTTAATCAACCATAGATGAATTAATGCAATTTCATGAGGATTTATGCTATAATTGCCACATATTATGAAAGAATGACAAACTCATGATTTTGAGCATAGCTTTGATGTGTTTGGTTGATTGATGATAGGTGAAGAAAGCTTGGAGAAAGGTTGAAGCAAGAAGGAATGGCTAGGAGAAAGAGAGAACAAAAAGTTTGAGCAAAAGTTTGCCTCAAACTTTAGCTCAAACTTTCGGATAAGTGAAAACACACCAGGGAACAAAAAGCTTGAGCAAAAGTTTGCCTCAAACTTTAGCTCAAACTTTTGCGAGAAAAGCTTGAGCCAACGTTTGCCTCAAACTTTTTGGCAAACGTTGGCATCACAAATCAACACCCTGGAGAGAAAAAGTTTGCGCCAACGTTTGCCTCAAACTTTTTGGCAAACGTTGGCGCCATGAGTGTGCATAAGGGGGCCAACGTTTGAGCAAAAGTTTGACCCCAAACTTTAGCTCAAACGTTGGTAGCAGCAAGAATGGGGTTGCTGATGTAAAAAGTTTGAGTAAAAGTTTGCCTCAAACTTTTACTCAAACTTTTACCCAAGCTTTTATAATTCCCAACCCGGTTCACTTCGGTTCTCTCTCCAACTCCAAGAGCAATCAACCAAGGCCTCTATCAACCCAATTCCATCAAGAGCAAAGGCCCAATTCAAGGCTTGAAGACCATTTGAAGAAAGTGTATAAATAGATGAAGATTTAAGTTTCTAAAGAGCTTTTCTTTTCTGTTTTGATTTAGTAGCTTTGTAGAGGGCTCACTTTTACATTTTGGCATTGTTGTTTTAATTCAAGAGAATTTGGGGAGGAGAATTGATCTCTCTTCTTCCTTGTTCTTGCTTGAATACTCTTTACTTTTCTTGCTTCGGATCTTGGGTGGAGAATTGAAGAAATTCTGTTTCAATCTCACCTTGGGATCTTGTTTAATTTTACTGCACAATTGAATTTCAATTTCTGATAATTGCTTCTTCTTCTACTTTCTCTGCAATTTACATTTCCTTTGCAATTGCTCTTGTTGGATCTAGGAAGGCATTGAGATCTAGACTTGGTTATCTAGTCTCTTGAGTCCTGAGATCTGGATTCCCATTTTCGATTCTCTGTTTAATGCTTTTCAAGCCCATTTACAATTCCGTTTTAGATCTGATTCAATTCAAGTTATCTTCTACTCTTCTGTTTGTTGAATTTTACTTTTCCTTGTTTAATTTCTGCAAATCCAATTCCCAATTCCCTTTACAATTCAAGCCATTTACATTTCTTGCACTTTAAGATTCTGCAATTTACATTTCTTGCGTTCTAAGTTTCGGCCATTTAATTTCTTGCTCTTTAAGATTCAGCACTTTGAATTTCAGTTCTCTTTAATTTCATGCAAATTTCCCATTCCCTTTACTTTCCATGCAATTTAAATTCTGCAAATCACAAATCTCTCAACCAAATCTTGATTCGCTTGACTAAATCAACCACTAAACTAAAATTGATCAATCCTTCAATCCCTGTGGGATCGACCTCACTCCCGTGAGTTATTATTACTTGATGCGACCCGGTACACTTGCCGGTGAGTTTTGTGTCGGATCGTTTTCCGCACATCAAATACTTGTTCTGCAGTAATGGAGAATATGTTGGAGTTTTGGAGATGCTTTGTCTTCTAAATCTCTACTTTACCCATGTCTTCTTCTTCACGCACGCAAGGTTCCTCCTATGGCAAGCTGTATGTTGGTGGATCACCGTTGTCAATGGCTACCATCCGTCCTCTCAGTGAAAATGGTCCAGGTGCGCTGTCACCGCCCGGCTAATCATCTGTCGGTTCTCACTCATGCTGGAATAGGATCCGTTGGTCCTTTTGCGTCTGTCACTACGCCCAACCTTTGTGAGTTTAAAGCTCATCACAGTCATTCAATCCTTGAATCCTACTCAGAATACCACAGACAAGTTTTAGACTTTCTGGATTCTCAAGAATGCTGCCAATAGATTCTAGCTTATACCACGAAGATTCTGATTAAGGAACCCCAGAGATACTTATTCAATCTAATGTAGAATGGAGGTGGTTGTCAGGCACGCGTTCATGGGTTGAAAATGGTGATGAGTGTCACGGATCATCACATTCATCATATTGAAATGCGAATAAATATCTTAGATAGAAACAAGCGTGTTTGAATGGAAAATAGAAGTAATTGTATTAATTCATCGAGACACAGCAGAGCTCCTCACCCCCAACAATGGAGTTTAGAGACTCATGCCGTCAGAGTACAAAGTTCAAATCTAAAATGTCATGAGGTACAAAATAAATCTCTAAAAGTTGTTTAAATACTAAACTTGTAACCTAGGTTTACAGAAAATGAGTAAACTAAGATAGATAGTACAGAAATCCACTTCTGGGGCTCACTTGGTGTGTTCTGGGGCTGAGACTTAAGCTTTACACATGCCTAGGCTGTTTCTGGAGTTAAACGCCAGGTTGTAACCTGTTTTGGGCGTTTAACTCCAACTTGTAACTTGTTTCTGGCGTTTAACGCCAGACTACAACATGGAACTGGCGTTTAACGCCAGTTTACGTCGTCTATCCTTGAGAAAAGTATGAACTATTATATATTCCTGGAAAGTCCTGGATGTCTACTTTCCAACGCAATTGGGAGCGCACCAATTGGACTCTTGTAGCTCTAGAAAATCCATTCCGAGTGCAGAGAGGTCAGAATCCAACAGCATCAGCAGTCTTTTTTCAGCCTGAATCAGATTTTTGCTCCGCTCCCTCAATTTCAGCCAGAAAATACCTGAAATTACAGAAAAGCACACAAACTCATAGTAAAGTCCAGAAATATGAATTTTTCCTAGAAACTAATGAAAATATACTAAAAACTAACTAAAACATACTAAAAACTACATGAAATTAACCCCAAAAAGCGTATAAAATATCCGCTCATCA
This sequence comes from Arachis hypogaea, assembly GCF_003086295.3. Taxonomy (NCBI): domain Eukaryota; kingdom Viridiplantae; phylum Streptophyta; class Magnoliopsida; order Fabales; family Fabaceae; genus Arachis; species Arachis hypogaea. Next base: position 51,657,439 of record NC_092049.1, read on the forward strand.
GCTTACAACCATTCTGATAGCTTAATTTTGAAGAGTAAGCCCAGAGATTAAGTTTGGTGTGCCCACCACCAAGGATCACCTAGCAAGCCCAAGTTTACCCAATTTGAAAGCACTTAATGTTTTGGGTAAGAGCATGAACGTGGTTTAATGTGTTCGGAGGAGGTTAGAATCAAAAGAAAATGAAAAGATTGGAGTTATTTCATCCTTATGAACATATTAAATACACAATGATGGATCCAATTTATTAAGATGCTAAAGGATTAAGTTTGGTGTCCCAAGGGACACCCATCAGTTGCAATCCGAATTACTCATGACAAGAAGGAAAGTGAAGGATTCTTTTGTCATTACTAATGGGTTTCAGTTTCAATTTCAGGAGAAAAGATGGGGCCCACTGATAAACCCCAATTTCGTGATTTATCTTATGCTTAATTTGGGAGATTTTACCACCTTTTTCCACATTTATTCAATGAAATAGCATGGTTTTGTAATTCTCCCTTGAATTTTGCTTAAGTGTAAAAACATGCTTTTTAGGCTTTAAATTGGTAATTTTGATTCACTTTAATTCCATTCGATGCCTTGATATGTGTGTTGAGTGATTTCAGGTTTATAAGGCAAGTATTAGATGGAAGAAATGAATAGAAAAGCATACAAAGGGGAGAATGCATGAATAAACAAAGATTGGGAATGCATCAAAGGACGCACACGCGCAAAAGTGGTCTCGTCCATAGACGCGCACGCATACATGCCACTTCCGCGGGGATGGAGAATTTACCGATCGACGCGCACGCGCACATGGCGCGCACGCACCGGTACTCTTACATGGCCCACTTAAAGGCAAAATGTTGGGGGTGATTTCTGAGCTGCCCAGGCCCAAATCTAACTTGTTTCTGAGTGTATTTCATGCAGAATTAAAGTCCAAGTAAAGGGGGAGCAATTAGTTTTAGCCAACATGAGCCTTTAGTTAGTTTTCTAGAGAGAGAAGCTCCCTTTTCTCTCTAGAATTAGGTTAGGATTAGGTTAAATTATCTTGGATTCATGTTTAATTACTTGATTTTATCTTGTTTCTTTTATAATTTCTCATCTCTACATCTTGATTCTCTTAATTTTGATGTTAATTTCTCATTTTGCTCTCTTTTGTGATGATGAACTCATGTTAGATTTGGTTTACATTTAATGCAATTTTGATGTTGATGTTTCTTTAATTGATGAATTGAGTTGTAAGCTTACTTTTCTTGCAATTAGTAGTTGGTAGATTTTATTATTCTTGCAATTTATGATATTTACTTTTATTGCACTCTATGTGTTTAATAAAATGTTCTCTTTAATTTTTGAGTAGTTTTGTCAACTCTTGGTCTAAGCCATGGAAATTGGGTAAACTTGAGTTATTGAGTATGATGGAATTGGTGAATTGAGAACCCATGGTGATCAATTTGATACCCATTGACGCTAACCCACCATTAAGTTAATTAGTAGGTAGGTTAGGACTTAAGGGTTGATGTGATCAAACCTATTTGACGTACTTCAAGCTTAGGAGTAAATGTTACGTACTTAAAGCTTTTGGGAAGTAGACTTAATAGGTTGGCCTCTCATAATTATCAATATTCGATTTGTTGACAAGGATGGTGATCTCAATTACCTAAGTCTTAGTCAAGAGTTCTTTATTTTGCTCTCTTTACTTACTTAATTTACTTTCTTGCCATCTCATGAACCAAAACCCCCTTTTACCCCTTCATAGCCAAAATTGAGCACTCCATTATTTTCTAGGGAGATGACCCGGAGTCTAAATACTTCGGTTAATTCTTATTTGGGGTTTGTTACTTGTGACAACTCAATTTTTTATGTGAGAATTGTTTGTTGGTTTAGAACTATGCTTACAACGAAGTAATTCTTTCCTATAAGAAGAAAATCTAGACCATCAAGTGAATATCGTTCATCAAAATGGCACCGTTGTCAGGGAACAATGGTGCTATTTTATTGGCTATTGTATATATTGTGAATAGCTTGAATTTTGGGTTGTTTTCTAGTTTTTGCTAGTTTAAGATTTTATCTTCTTTGTTTCTTATTAATTTTTGTTTTTATTTTCTCTTTCACTATGAATTCTCATTCTTTTGGCTATGAGTGTAGTTCAAACTATGTTGTAGGAAATGGAAGCTCCAATGAAGATATACACCAAGGATTTGGAAATCAAGGATGGGAGGAACCTCAAGCTTATGAACAACCTTCATGGCAACAACCTCCTACGAACTCTTATGGGTATAATCCTGATCCTAATGTATATCAATCCAATGTGTGTGATGACCCTCATTGTGGTTGTCAACCACAATCATTATATGCATATGATTCCACCCCTCAATATAGCCATACACCATACTCACAAACCTTACACCACCATTCAACTCCATATGACCATAACTCATACACACCATATCAACCACCATATGAACCACATCTAGAACAACTATCATTCCAACACCAATACTCCCAAGAACCACAAATTCCACATACACCACCTCAAGAATTCCACCAATATGAACCACCTTCCAACATTAACAATCTTCCCTTGAACCTTCCACCACCACCTCCCGACGAAGCCTTCATATTAGAATTGAGAGACCTTGAATCTCGCATCTCAAGGCGACAAGAGGAGGATAAAACTCAATTTAAGGAGCTAAGAGCAAGAATAGCTAGCATGGTAGAAGCCGTGAATCACCTAACATCCCATCTAAGCTCATGCACCCAAAGTGCCCCCCATTGTTGAATATGGAGAAACAATCAAGGAGCTTAGTGAGGAAATGAACTTAAGGCTCTGATGCATGGCAGAAGTTAACCAATTAAGAGATTTCAATTAAGAGAACAGTGTTGCACGTATAGCTCTTAACCGGCTAAGATCTGTCTCACCAATTTAAAAAGGGTTGTCACAATTTTAGAAATAAAGATACTGGGAGTATGAGTCCCAGGTCATCTCCCAACGAGTTGCAGGAAAGAGTGCTAATCTTATTAATCAAAAATTCCCAGAAAGTTGAGTTTGATAATAAGTAATTAAAATAATTGTGAATTAAGGCAATGAAAATAAACTAAAAATAATTATTGATATTTTGAATAAAAGGCCTTGACTGGGGGAATAATTAAGTGGAACTTCTATCCTTGTTGGGATATTCTCAAGTATGGTGTAAAAGGGTTGTTGTTCTCACTCGATTACCCCTTACTAAATAAGGAAAAGTATGGTGATTGAACTAACTTTTACTCTCAGGTCCTAGCCCTCTCCCTTGGGGAGGTCTAGTGTTAGTAAGTATGAAGTTAGCTAACAACGTCCAGTTTAACTAAGCACTTGAGCATTCCAACTCAAGTATCACCTCTTAATCAACCCCCATGTCAAGTGGAAATTCTACTCCATTGACATGAAATTAATAATCATAAAAATATGAGAAGACATAATTAATAAAAATAAAATAGAAAATTAAAATTAATTAAAATAAAAATAACTTCATATATTAATAAATTCAAAATGTAACATACTTAATTGAATAGAGTCAATGAGTAACTAATTAAAAATAAGGAAACAAACTAAAGTAATGTCTTCGACGGAGGTAATGACTTTTAGCTTCCAAAAATCCAAGCAAAAGCATAAAACTATCAATATAACACTAATCTAGATTCAGATCTAAAACCAGGAGTAATCCTAATGTGATGAATATGAATGTGTGTGGATGCCTTTTTTGAGTTTCTGCATGTTCCCTAGGTTTATTCTGTATTTCTGGGCCAAAAAATGGATCAAAAAGTGGCCCGAAATCGCTCACACTGTATTCTGTTATTTTTGCAGATCACGCAGGTCACGTGTACGCGTCGTCCACGCGTTCGCGTCCTTCAGCATTTTTTTCCTTGCCACGCATTCGTGTGGTTCATGCGAACGCGTCATTCGTGCAGACTCCAATCCATGCGTTTACGTCAGGCACGCGTCCGCGTCATTGCGAATTCTCCATTTCGCGCGTTCGCGTGGGCCATGCGCTCGCGTCATTGCTCGCTGGTCATCTCCTTAATTTCTTGTGTTCCTTCTATTTTTGCAAGCCTCCTCTCCAATTTCCAAGCCATTTATGCCATATGAAGCCTGAAACACTTAACACACGGATCACGGCATCGAATGGGATAAAGGGGAATTAAAATACATAGTTAAAAGTCTCTAGGAAGCAAGTTTTCAACCATGGAGTGATTTTGGAAAGAAATTGTAAATACATGCTTATCATGTGAATAAGTGGGTAAAGAATTGATAAAACCACACAATTAAACACAATATAAACCATAAAATAATGGTTTATCAACCTCCCCACACTTAAACATTAGCATGTGCTCATGCTTAGTTGAAGGAGATAAAGTAAATGAGTAGGGACATGTAAAAATCATGAAATGCAATGCAACCTATATATATATGTATATGTAAATGTAACAATATGTTCTTTGTCTACTTGGTTAAAAGTAAATAAGCTCCTTAAGACAATTATAAATTAGATTTCACTAACTCAATTCATATAGTAAATACAGGTAACATTGTAAGAAGACAGCTCATGAAAGCAGGGAACATAGAATTAAGCACTGAACCCTCACTAATGGTGTATGTGCACTCTATTCTCTCAAGTGTATAGGGTATTCGCTCTATTCTTCTCTAGTCATGCTTTCTAAAATTTGTTCTTCACCTAACCAATCAACAATATTTAACATACCAATGCAAACATCATGAGGTCTTTTCAAGGTTGTAATGGGGCTAAGGTAAAGGTGAGGTTATATATATATATGGCTAAGTGAGCTACAAATTGAATCTTTAATTAACCTAAGCTTTCACCTATCATACATATACTCTATATAACTCTAGAATCATGCCTAGCTACCCATAGTCTTCACTTTTGCATTACATACTCATGTATCAACCTTTTTTTTTAGTTTTATCACATATGCATTGATTTTTCATTAACTTAACATTGGGGTAATTTTGTCCCCTTATTTATTTAGATATTTATTGAATATATATATATTTTTAAAATAAAAATAGCTTATCAATGCACATGGATTTTAAATTTTCATAGTTTCACATGAGTAGGTACCCAAATTCCCATTATTTTATCATGACACGTCCCCTTATTAACCCTTGTTCCCACAATTTTCCCATACTTAATTAACACACCATTCCTATCTTAAGCTAAGCAAAGATTCTATTAAGATATTTAATTGTTTTTCCGCTTAAGGCTAGTAATGTGATAAAATATAGAACAAATGGGATTAAAAGGCTCAAAGTAGCTGACAAAGGTAATTTAAAGGGTAGGCTTATTTGGGATAAGTGAACTAAAAAATAATGGCCTCAATCATACGCATGCATATAACATATTAAACATTGGACATATAGGATGAAACAAAATGAAGATTACAATCATAGAGAAGTAACACACAAGAATAAAATAATTATGGTTAAATAATGTAACCATGTAATTAAGCTCAAATCTAACAGGTTGTGTGTTCTTAGCTTTTTAAACTATGTTCCAAATGCAACTTCAAACAAGTTTACAGAAAGGTTTTGATTTAAATTAGCGAAATTTTTCAAAAAGTAGGGTCTTAGAAGAGACTTATTATTTTCAATCAAGTAGAACATGCGTGTGACTAATTATTACTATGCAATTTATCTTATCCTACACAAAAGAAAAATTAACTAAATATCCTATTTTATTGGTGTTTTAGGAAAAGAAAGTACCTCCAGAAGTCAGGTACTGACCGACCTCCCCACACTTAAGGCTTTGCACCGTCCTCGGTACCTTCTGTCAAGAACAAAGGGGGGCTGGTGGCAGCATCTCCACCATCGGGGCTGTCATGGCTCCCTGTGCTGGTAAATGAAGTGGAGTCTGGGGCGTCTGGGTCATTGTCAGATCTGTATTTTCCCCATAAATAGCTCCTTAGGGTATGTGAATCAGTGCTTATTACGGCGCTCTCTTAACTTTGCTTTGTATTCATGCCGATCCAACTTATCAAGTATCTGATGGAACAGTTGGTTTGTTGTAGGTGCTTGTGGTGTTGAAGGAGGAATGTCTTCAGCTGGTTCTGTAGGCTGGCCTGTAGTGGCTGCTGGTGGTCTGATATATTTCCCGTTAGGGACATACTGATCATCCCGTGGGAGTATGGCTTTGGTGTCCCCAACTCTGTAGGAGACTCCAGTTGCCGAGACGAGATCAGAAACCAAGGCGGGAAAAGGTAGGTTGCTGGTGCACAAAATTGTGATTCACACTTTTCACAATTCCTCACAACTAACCAGCAAGTGCACTGGGTAGTCCAAGTAATACCTTACGTGACTAAGGGTCGATCCCATGGAGATTGTTGGCTTGAAGAAATCTATGGTTATTTAGTAAATCATAGTCAGGAGATTAATGATAAGAGTGATTGTATTTATGAAGAGTAAATAGCATAAAATAAATAATACCTGTTATGCACTAATAGAGAATAGGGTAAGGACTTGGCGTTAAACGCCAATTTGCGTCGTCATAACTTGGGCAAAGTATGGGCTATTATATATTTTTGGAAAGCCCTAGATGTCTACTTTCCAACGCAATTGAGAACGAGCCAATTGGTCTTCTGTAGCTCCATAAAATCCATTTCGAATGTAGGGAGGTCAGAATCAAACAGCATCTGCAGTCCTTTTTCAGCCTCTGAATCAGATTTTTGCTCAGGTCCCTCAATTTTAGCCAGAAAATACCTGAAATCACAGTAAAACACACAAACTCATAGTAAAGTCCAGAAATGTGATTTTTGCATAAAAACTAATAAAAATATACTAAAAAGTAGATAGATCCTATTAAAAACTATATGAAAATACCCCCAAAAAGCGTATAAAATATCCGCTCATCACAACACCAAACTTAAACTGTTGCTTGTCCTCAAGCAACTAGATAAATAAACCAGGATTAACATCTCAGAGTTTCATATAAAGCTTGGTGCACGAAATCACAATCACACTTTTGCAATTCCACACAACTAACCAGCAAGTGCACTGGGTCGTCCAAGTAATACCTTACGTAAGTAAGGGTCGATCCCACGGAGATTGTTGGCTTGAAGCAAGCTATGGTTATCTTGTAACTCTTAGTCAGGATATCAATAATTCTGAGATTCAATTGTAAAAAGTAAAAGAACATGAAATAAATACTTGTTATGTAGTAATGGAGAACAGGTTGAGGTTTTGGAGATGCTTTGTCTTCTGAATTTCTGCTTTCCTACTGTCTTCTTCTTCATGCATGCAAGGCTCCTTCCATGGAAAGCTGTATGTTGGTGGATCACCGTTGTCAATGGCTACCATCCGTCCTCTCATTGAAAATGGTCCAAATGCGCTGTCACCGCACGGCTAATCATCTGTTGGTTCTCACTCATGCTTGAATAGGGTCCATTGATCCTTTTGCGTCTGTCACTACGCCCAGCACTTATGAGTTTGAAGCTCGTCATAGTCATTTTATCCTAGATCCTACTCAGAATACCACAGACAAGGTTTAAACGTTCCGAACCTCAAGAATGCTTCCAATTGATTCTAGCTTATACCACGAAGACTCTGATCTGAACCAGGGGGCTAAGAGATAAGCACTCGGTCTAATGTAGAACGGAGATGGTTGTCAGGCACGCGTTCATAGGTTAAGAATGGTATGAGTGTCACAGATCATCACATTCATCAAGTTGAAGTACGAGTGAATATCTTAGAATGGAAGCAAGCGTGATTGAATGGAAAACAGTAGTAATTGCATTAATTCATCAAAACACAGCAGAGCTCCTCACCCCCAACCATGGGGTTTAGAGACTCATGCTATAGAAGATATAATATGAAATGTTTAGAGTGTCATGAGGTACCAGATGAATCACTAAAAGTAGTTTCTATAATAAACTAGTGACCTAGGGTTACAGAAAATGAGTAAGCTAGAATAGTTAGTGTAAAAATCCACTTCCGAGGTCCACTTGGTGTGTGCTTGGGCTGAGCATTGAAGTTTTCACGTGTAGAGACCTTTCTTGGAGTTAAACGCCAGCTTTAGTGCCAATTTGGACGCTTAACTCCAGTTTTCATGCCAGTTCTGGCGTTTTGACGCCAGAATTTCTATGCTGATTTGAAGTGCCGATTTGGGCCATCAAATCTCGGGCAAAGTATGGATTATTATATATTGCTGGAAAGCTCAGGATGTCTACTTTCCAACGCAATTGAAAGCGCACCAATTGAGCTTCTGTAGCTCCAGAAAATCCACTTCGAGTGCAGGAAGGTCAGAATCCCACAGCATCTGCAGTCCTTTTTCAGCCTCTGAATCAAATTTTTGCTCAACTCCCTCAATTTCAGCCAAAAAATACCTGAAACCACAGAAAAACACACAAACTTATAGTAAAGTCCAGAATTGTAATTTTTATTTAAAAACTAATAAAAATATAATAAAAACTAACTAAAACATACTAAAAATTACCTAAAAACAATGCCAAAAAGCATATAAATTATCCGTTCATCAAAGCTCAAATTCTCATTAGATGAGCGGGGCTAGTAGCTTTTTGCTTCCGAACAGTTTTGGCACCTCAATTTATCCTTTGAAGTTCAGAATGATTGGCATCTATAGGAACTCAGAATTCAGATAGTGTTATTGATACTCCTAGTTTAGTATGTTGATTCTTGAACACAGCTACTTTATGAGTCTTGGCCGTGGCCCTAAGAACTTTGTTTTCCAGTATTACCACTGGATACATAAATGCCACAGATACATAACTGGGTGAACCTTTTCAGATTGTGAGTTAGCTTTGCTAAAGTCCCCAATTGGAGGTGTCTAGAGTTCTTAAGCACACTCTTTTTGCTTTGGACCACGACTTTAACCGCTTAGTCTCAAGATTTTCACTTGACACCTTCACGCCACAAGCACATGGTTAGGGACAGCTTGGTTTAGCCGCTTAGGCCAGGATTTTATTCCTTTAGGCCCTCCTATCCATTAATGCTCAAAGCCTTGGATCCTTTTTTCCCTTGCCTTTTGGTTTAAAGGGCTATTGGCTTTTTCTGCTTGCTTTTTCTTTTTCTGTCCTTTTTTTTTCTTTTATTTTTCGCAGAGATTTTTTTTCACAAGCCTTGTATTCACTGCTTTTTCTTGCTTCAAGAATCAATTTTATGATTTTTCAGATTATCAATAACATTTCTCTTTTTCATCATTCTTCAAGAGCCAACAATTTTAACATTCATAAACAATAAATTCAAAAGACATATGCACTGTTCAAGCATTCATTCAGATAACAAAAAGTATTGCCACCACATATAAGTAATTTGAATTTTTCTTATTAAAAACTCAAAAATAAAATTGCCTCCTTATTCTAAAAATTTGCTATTTTATTCATGTTCAGTAATGATAAGAAAGATAAATTATAACTTATTTAGGGAATAAAAATAAAAATAAAAATACTAATTACTACTACTCATATAACTTCTATGGTAGATTTCTGATAGTAAAAGTTATCATAGAGTTAAGACTAAGATTATGACTCAACAACCTTTATTTTGGGAGATGGATGCTTCTTTAGTCTGTGGGGTGCTTGGCCCTTCAAGAGACACTACAAGAAAACACGTCTATTGCCACGCTTTTAAAGCGTGGTGAAAAGCTGAAAAAAGCGTGGCAATAGCTTTTCGCCATGCTTTTTGAGCTACCGCCATGCTTTTGAAAGGGTGACCTATCAAAGGGTGGCGGTTGCTCTATCGCCACGCTTTTGGTGACCTATCGCCACGCTTTTTCTTTTGCCATGCTTTTTACAACTGGCCACCCATTAAAGCGTGGCCATATGCGGGAGATATGGCCACGCTTCTAAAGCGTGGCCATAGGGAGAGATACGGCCACGCTTTGAAAGCGTGGCGATAGGGAGAGATATGGCCACGCTTTGGAAGCGTGGCGATAGGGAGAGATATAGCCACGCTTTGGAAGCGTGGCGATAGCAAATATATACAGCCACGCTTTAAAAGCGTGGCGAAAGCCTTGTTAAATTAAAAAAAAATAATATTTATTTTCCTTACTTGATCTTCGTTACTACACAATATAAATTTTCAATCCTTTTTTATTACCAAACCTACAAATAGAGTATGCAATTTTTATTACAAGACAAATCAAACAATAGTTAGTGACATATATAATTTACTATAATTGTTTTATACATTAAAAAACTAATACTCAAATACAAAATAAATCTCGAGTTCAAATTCCAAAACTAAAAACCGAAGAAAAATACAAAAACAATACAAGTTAGAACTGCTCATAGTATATCAAATTACACTAATAGAGATGATCATCAACCTAAAGTGTAAGCAGCAATTTTTGTTTTCTCAAATGGTGTTGCGAGTTTACCAGCACCTTTTAGTCCTTCAATCTTCCCAGAGGCTGTGGCTAACAGGAATTGTGTGTATTTTACCGTTGCAGAATTAATATTGTTCTCTTTTGCAAGGTCCAATCCCCACTCCTACACCATTTGCATAAAACAACAATGATATAAGCAAAATGGAGAAGGGAGGAAACCTATCAGCACAAAACGTGTTAGAATGACACATACATTTAATACAATTCACATTAAAAGATTCTCTTAATCTAAAACAAAGGTTTATGAGTAAAATAATCACATCCATAGAAAACTCAGGTTGATTTGGGCGAAACACCTACTTTTCTTCTCTTTCCCAAAAATACTCTCTTATTCCACCAAAATTGCTTGGGCCATGTTCCAACAAAATAAAGCTTCATTATAATTCATGCAAATTGTTAAAAGTTTTTTAAACATTGAAAAGGAATCCAACTACTATTAAGCAGATAATTTATCTCATTCAGCTACACAGTCCCTTGACATTAATTGTGATCCATCTCAATTCACAACAAGAATCTTCCCCTCAAACTTTAAAATTCAAGTTACAATGCACAAACCTGAGTAAGATTCCTAAGGATAAAATGAATAACTCTGCTCAAATTCAGGCTCATATAAGTGGAAAATGCCCTACCTGTACCAGTGAATTATGCATCTTCAGCTCCTCTAAAACCGCCTTCCTCAACTCAGAGATTCCAACCTTTGCATCGTCATCATCAACACAATCATCAGCTAACTCGTACCTAAAAATTCAACAAAATTTCAACAAAGGAAGTTTAAACATGATTCTCCCACCCACCCAGCTGCTGTGGCCAATCCCCACCCTCCAAAAAATTGACAAACTAGTCTTAAAAAGAGGCAAACGTCCTGCCAAGCATCATAAATCTTCAAACAGCCAAACTCACGTCAAATCATTGTATCACCAACACCAAATAATCTAACCTTCCAGTTTTGGTTGCTGAAAAAGACTGACAAGTGACAAACAGAACCAAAAAATAAAAGAAAACTAAAAATCAAAACTCCAGTTATATTTATTTAATTACCACTTTTCTCCACATCCCTATAAAATTCACCCATCAAAAGCCATAAAAGTACAGCGGATTCAACATGTTATCACTAAGCTCAAAGCAAGAAATATTCCAGTTTTCGCGGTCTTCGTTGATAAGAATGATTTCATGCCACTACTCAACTCATGAAACAAAACCAAACCCAGTCATACATCTTCAATTTTTCTTTCCCATCTTCAATCTAAATCACCAGTTTTAACATAAGAAAAAAAAGAATGGTAGCATCTCTTGTTTGTTTCTAGATTATATGGTTCAGTAAAAAATTATAACCAACTCACATCATCCATATAAGAAGGCAGAACCTAAGGTATAAAATATAAGCATTTCATTTCCTAGTACTGTTTTACCATTTTGTCCTAAATCTTTGAATCTATCTATTCTGCCATTCCAGAAGCCATCTTGTACAAAAAGCAACAAAAATAAGGGAATCCATACCTGATATTCAAGTAATGGTTTGACACACTTTGGTTTGCAAGAGTCTTCGAGATATCTCTTTTCATCAACGGGTTCGTCGTCAGCCTTAAGTGTAAGTCAATAAATAAGAAAACAACAAATTAACATAGGATCAGATCCATGGGAGAAATCAAGTACAAAGAGAACAGATCTGACTGAGGAGACTTACATTGCAGTTAGCGTTGGGAGCAGAGAGAGAGACGACACTGACGATGCAGAGGAGATCGGCGAGGAGGGCGACCCTAGTGACGAGGGGGAGACGAGGCAGAGGGGAGGCTAATGGCGCAGCGAGGACGGTGCTGGTGACGGTGGGGATCTGAGCTCTTCCAGGGTTGAGAGATGGGAGTTGAGAGTGACAGCGTAAGATCGAGTTGAGAGTGAGAGAGGAGAAGAGATAATACCTTTGGAATCGGAGGGCTTGGAGGAGAAGAGAGCGTCGCGGATACCTTGCCGTTGCCAATGTTTGGTGGAGCTTGAAGGTGAACAGAGAGATGAAGAGTATGAAGAAGAAGATGAAGATTAAGAAGATGAAGATGAAGAGTAAGAAGAGTATGAAGAGTGACGAGGGCGAAGGGCATAGGAGCTCTTCCAGGCGAGTGTGGCTTCGAAGGGAAAAGAAGATTAGGGTTAGTGTCTAACGGGTTGGGGACCAGGTTGCGGGCCGGGTTGCGGGTCGGGTTGGTGTCAATGGGTTGGGGACCCTCTTGCCACGTTTTTATAACATAACTGTTTCTCTCTACGGCCACGCTTTCGAAGCGTGGCAGAAAAAAATCTTTTGGCCACGCTTTTAAAGCGTGCCAAAAGAGGACCAGGATATGGCCACGTTTTCCAAGCGTGGCCTTAATGAAACCCTTTCGCCACGCTTTTAAAACGTCCTTGTTGCTCTCTATGGCCACGCTTTTGAAGCGTGGCAGTTTTAAAACGTGGCCGTTTCTCTAATCAATTGCCACCCTTATAAAAGCGTGGCCGTTGATCCTTTTCGCCACGCTTTTGAAGCGTCGCAAAAAAAAAGGTGGCCAAATCTCTAATCTATCGCCACACTCATGAAAGCGTGGCCATTGACCACTTTTGGCCACGCTTTTAAAGCGTGGCAAGAAAAAAGCGTGGCCATAGGCCTTTTTTCTTGTAGTGAGACAGCTTCTGGCGCTTCAGCTCCTGTAGCTCACGCCCCTGCTCCTCTTGTTCCTTTAGCAGTTTGTAGAGCATACTATTTTGAACCTACTGTTCTTCCTTTAGTTGATCCATAGCTTCTTGCAACTTGTTGACAGATGCTTCTAGGCGGGTCCAGTAGTCAATCTGAGGGATTTCTGGGAGGAACTCCTGTGCCCTCCTTTTGATGGAGTTATCCTGCACTTGTTGTCCTTCCATAAACTTTTTGGTGATTGGTTGCTCGACTGGGATATACTCATCCACTCCCATCTTCACCCCAGCATCTTTACATAGATGAGATATGAGGTTTGGGTAAGCCAATTTGGCGTCAGTGGAGTTCTTATTTGTAATTGTGTAGAGCTCACAAGAAATCAGATAATGGATCTCCACTTCGTTTCCCAGCATAATGCAGTGGATCATCGCTGCTCTTTTGACAGTGACTTCAGAGCGGTTGCTGGTGGGCAGTATAGAACGCCCAATGAAGTCCAGCCAGCCCCTAGCAATTGGTTTGAGATCTCATCTCTTGAGTTGATTTGGGTCACCTTTTGTATTGGTTATCCACTTGGTTCCAGAGATGCATATGTCCTCTAGAACTTGGTCTAAGCGCTTATCAAATCTCACCATTCTCCTATTAAAGGATTCTGGATCATCTTGTAGTTGGGGCAGTGACGTTGGGATTTTTGCCAGTAAAGAATTTCATAAGAACAGTTGCGTTGTAGATATAGTCTCTAAACCAACAAAAATCCCTTCGTACAAACGTTTGGTTGTCACAAGTAACAAACCCCTTAAAAATTGTTAACCGAGTATTCAAACCTCGGGTCGTCTTCTCAAGGAACTGCAAGGAAGTATGTTCTTATTATTGGCTATAAAGGTTGTAATCGGGGTTTAGAAGGTGAGAAGCAAGTGATTTGAATGACAAGTAAAGTAAATGGCAATTAAAATAAATAAATACTCTAAAGCAACTTTTGGCAAGGTAAGAGAAATTAGAAGTCCAACTTAGTTATCTCTCTCAACAATAATGAAAGTTGAATCTAAATTCCACTTAGTTAACCCTTACTAAAGCAAAGGAAAGTCAAGGAACTGATTAGTTTGACCTTCGAATCCTATTTATTTCCTAAGAAAAAGTTGGGATTATTGAAGTTCAGTTTAATTAGCAAGATAACGATTATCAATTATGCTGAGGTTGATAACTGTTGAGTTACTGATTTCTTAACCAGGACCAAAAGGAGAAAAAGTAAATTGCTGGAATAAAATATTTTCAGATCGGAAACAATGATAACATAAATTAAAAAGAGCAATCATAAACTGAAAATACCTCAAATATCATTAATTCAAATAATAATCTGTAACATGGAATAATTCATAAATTCAATTATAAAAGTAAATAATCAACTCAAGTGCTGGAATAATTAAAAGTGAAAGGGAAGCTAAAACAACGAAATATTAAACCTGGATCGAGAGTCACTCTTACAAACTAAGAGAAGTCCTAAATCCTAAGAGAGAGAGGAGAGAAAACCTCTCAAGACTAAATCTAAATCATGGGAAGTAAAAATTGGCGAGCCTCGTTTAGAATGGATGCATTCCCCCACTTTATAGCCTTCAATCTGTACTTTCTGTGCCGAAAACTAGGTCATAAATAGCCCAGAAATCGCCCCCTGCGTATTCTGATACGTTCAGGTCGCGGACAAGTGACGCGGAGGCGTCGTCCACGCGGCCGCGCGGATTGAAGTTCGCATATGCGACGCGTCCGCGTGGATCACACGTTCGCGTCACCTAGAGTCAGTGCAACTATGGCATATTATATATCAAATTGAAACGTTAGCTTTCCAACGCAACTGGAACCGTATCGTTTGGACCTCTGTAGCTAACGTTATAGCCGTTTGAGTGCGAAGAGGTCAGGCTGGACAACTTAGCAGTTTCTCCAACTTCTTGTATTCCTTCCACTTTTGCATGTTTTATTTCCATCCTCTGAGCCATTCCTGCCCTGTAATCTCTGAAAACACTTAACACAGATATCAAGGCATCTAATGGTAATAAGAGAGGATTAATAATAAGCAAATATAAGATCAAAGAAGCATATTTTCAATCATAGCACAAAACCAGGAAGGAAAATGTAAAACATGCAAATAGTATGAATAAGTGGGTAAAGAGTTGATAAAAACCACTCAATTGAGTACAAGATAAACCATAAAATAGTGGTTTATCAGGCAGCTTGAAGACCTCTCTTATTTTGTCCTGGTGGAAGTACATGATCTTCCCTCTGACCAAGGTTCGAAAGGTATAGAAAGCGGCTCTAGTTAATCTCTGCTTATCTGTTTGCCACAGATTTGCGTACAATTCCTGAACCATGTTTCTACCCACCTTTGTCTCAGGATTAGCCAGAATTTCCCAGCCTCTGTTTCGAATCTGCTCTTGGATCTCTAGATATCCGTCTTCTTTCAGATCAAATTTAACTTCCAGGATCACTGATCTTAGACCCATTATTTTGTAGTAATGGTCTGCATGTTCTTTGGTTAAGAACCTCTCTTGATTCCAAAGTGGTTTTAGAATATTCTCTTTCTTGCCTCTTGAAGTGGTTTGTTTTCCTTTAGGGGCTATGATCTTAGTGAGTCTTAGCTCAGTGATCACGAAAAGCACACCAAACTTAGAGGTTTGCTTGTCCTCAAGCAAAAAAAAGGAAAGGAGAGGAATAGAAGGAGAGACAAGTTCGAATTGTGGAGGAGAGGGGGATGGCCGAATGTGAATTTAAAGAGGAGGGGGTGGGTTCAAAAATTTTGAAAAACATATGCTAGAAGATATGATTTGTAAAAAGATAATTATGATATGCAAAAGATGTAGTTTTAAAATTGGAAAGATAAGAGATAGATTTGAAAAGATTTGGAAAAGATTTGAAAAGATAGTATGATGATTTGGAAAAGATTTGAAAAGAATTTAATAAAAAAGATAGGTGAGTTTTGAAAGAGATTTGAAAAGAAGTTGAGGAAGAATGAAGAAATATTTTATTTTTTTTTTTTGAAATTGAAATTGAAAGATGATGATTTGTAACATGTTTATGCAAGAAATTATGGATGAAATCATGAAAATTGTAAAAAAAAAACGAGTTGGAAAACAAAACCTCCTCCCCTCCACAATCCTGGCATTAAACGCCCAACTGCTGCTTGTTTTGGGCGTTTAACGCCCATCTGTAGCCTCTTTTGGGTGTTTAACGCCCAGCTGTAGCTTCTGGCTAGCGTTAAACGCCAGAAATCTTGTCATTGGGCATTTTTCTGAACGCCCAGGATGCTGTAAGTTTGGCATTAAATGCCCAGAATGGTACCCAGTCTGGCGTTTAACGCCCAGAAAGGTATCATTACTGGAGTTAAACGCCCAGTAGAAGCTTCTTTTGGGCTTTTAACGCCCAAATATACCTCTTACTGGCGTTTTCTTGCCAATGAGCTCCCTTTCCCTGTTTTGTACTCTGAATCCTTCTATAGCTCTATGAACTTATGCAATTGATACTTTACCTTGAAGATTATTTATATTAAACTCATATAATTATTATTTAAATAAAAAATAAGCTTTGCTAATGGCTGGGTTGCCTCCCAGCAAGCGCTTCTTTATTGTCTTTAGCTGGACCTTGCCGAGCTTTTAATCTAGACTCTGCTTTGAGAATTCTTGCTCAACATTTCCTTCAAGATAATGCTTGATTCTTTGTCCATTAATAATAAACTTATTAGAATCAATGTCTTGAAGCTCCACATAGCCATATGGTGACACACTTGTAATCACATATGGTTCTTTCCACCGGGATTTCAGTTTCCCGGGGAATAATCTTAGCCTAGAGTTGAACAGCAGAACCTTTTGTCCTAGTTCAAAGACTCTGGATGACAATTTCTTATCATGCCACCTTTTTTGCTTTCTCTTTGTAAATCTTAGCATTCTCGAAAGCATTGAGTCTGAATTCCTCTAGCTCATTCAGCTGGAGCAATCTTTTCTCTCCAGCTAATTTGGCATCAAAGTTTAGGAATCTGGTTACCCAGTAGGCTTTGTGTTCCAGTTCCACTGGAAAATGGCACGCTTTTCCATAAACAAGATGGTATGGAGAGGTCCCTTTGGGAGTCTTGAATGCTGTTCTGTATGCCCACAGAACATCATCCAGACGTCTTGCCTAATCCCTTCTATAGGTAATTACAGTCCGTTCCAGGATTCTTTTTAGTTCTCTATTAGAGACTTCAGCTTGCCCATTTGTCTGTGGATGATATGGAGTTACTACTTTGTGGCTAATCCAATATCGGAACATAGCAGAGTAAAGCTGTTTATTGCAGAAGTGAGTCCCCCATCACTGATTAGTACTCTAGGGACACCAAACCTACTGAAGATATGTTTCTGAAGGAACTTCAGCACTGTCTTAGTATCATTAGTGGGTGTTGCAATTGCCTCCACCCATTTAGATACATAGAATACTGCCACCAGAATATACGTGTTTGAGTATGATGGTGGGAAAGGCCCCATGAAGTCAATACCTCATACATCAAACAACTCAATCTTCGAGATCCCTTGTTGAGGCATGGCGTAACCATCGGGCAGATTACCAGCTCTCTGGCAACTGTCACAGTTACGTATGAACTCTCGGGAGTCTCTATAGAGAGTAAGCCAATAGAAGCCACATTGGAGAACCTTGGTGGCTGTTCTCTCACCTCCGAAATGGCCTCCATATTGTGATCCATGGCAATGCCATAAGATCTTCTGTGCCTCTTCCTTGGGCACACACCTACGGATTATTGCGTCTGCACATCTCTTAAAGATATATGGTTCATCCCATAAGTAGTACTTTGCATTTGTAATTAATTTTTTTGCTTGCTGCCTGCTGTACTCCTTGGGTATGAATCTTGCAGCTTTATAGTTTGCAATGTCTGCAAACCATGGTGTTTCCTGAATGGCAAACAATTGCTCATCCAGAAAGGTTTCAAAGATCTCAATAGAGGTTTAGGACGCCCCTTCTACTGGTTCTATCCGGGACAGATGATCATCCACTTGGTTCTCTGTTCCTTTTTTGTCTCTTATTTCTATATCGAACTCTTGCAGAAGCAACACACATCTTATGATGGGTTTTGAATCCTGCTTTGAAAGTAGATATTTAAGAGCAGCATGGTCAGTGTACACAATCACTTTTGATTCTACTAAATATGATCTAAACTTGTCAATGGCATAAACCACTGCAAGCAATTCTTTTTCTATGATTGTGTAATTTTTCTGGGCATCATTCAAAACACGGCTAGCATAATAAATGACATGCAGAAGCTTGTTTTGCCTCTGTCCCAATACTGCACCAATGGCATGGTCACTGGCATCACACATTAGTTCGAATGGTAATGTCCAGTCTGGTGTAGAAATAACTTGTGCTGTGACCAGCTTAGCTTTCAGAGTTTCAAATGCCTGCAGACGCTCTGTGTCAAACACAAATGGCGTATCAGCAGCTAGCAGATTGCTCAGAGGTTTTGCAATTTTTGAAAAATCCTTTATAAACCTCCTATAGAATCCTGCATGCCGCAGAAAGCTTCTGATTGCCTTAACATTGGCAGGTGGTAGTAATTTTTCAATTACTTCAACTTTAGCTTGATCCACCTCTATCCCCTTGTTTGAAATTTTATGCCCAAGGACAATCCCTTCAGTCACCATAAAGTGACATTTTTTCCAATTTAAAACTAGGTTGGTCTCTTGGCATCTTTTCAGAACAAGTGCTAAATGGTCAAGGTAGGAGCTGAATGAGTCTCCAAATACTGAAAAGTCATCCATGAAGACTTCCAGAAATTTCTCTACCATATCAGAGAAGATAGAGAACATGCACCTCTAAAAGGTTGCAGGTGCATTGCACAGACCAAAAGGCATCCTTCTGTAAGCAAACACTCCAGAAGGACATGTGAATGCTGTTTTCTCTTGGTCCTGAGGATCTACTGCAATTTGGTTGTAACCTGAATAGCCATCCAAAAAGTAGTAGTATTCATGACCTGCTAGTCTTTCTAGCATCTGGTCTATGAATGGTAAAGGAAAGTGATCCTTCTTGGTGGCTGTATTGAGCCTTCTGTAATCAATACACATACGCCACCCTGTAACTGTTCTTGTAGGAACCAGTTCATTTTTTTCATTATGAACCACTGTCATGCCTCCCTTCTTGGGGACAACTTAGACAGGGCTCACCCAGGGGCTATCAGAAATAGGATAATTAATCCCAGCCTCCAGTAACTTGGTGACCTCTTTCTGCACCACCTCCTTCATGGCTGGATTTAGCCTCCTGTGTGGTTGAACCACTGGCTTAGCATCGTCCTCCAATAGGATCTTATGCATGCATCTTGCAGGGCTGATGCCTTTAAGATCACTTATGTACCACCCAAGAGCTGCCTTGTGTGTCCTTAGCACTTGAAGTAGTGCTTTCTCTTCTTGTGGATTTAAAGTAGAGCTTATGATCACTAGAAAGGTGTCACCTTCTCCTAGAAATACATATTTCAGAGATCGTGGTAGTGGTTTGAGCTCAGGTTTAGGAGGTTTCTCCTCTTCTTGAGGAATTTTTAGAGGCTATTTTATTTCCTCTGATTCCTCCAGATCAGGCTGAACATCTTTAAAGATGTCTTCTAGCTCTCATTCGAGACTCTCAGCCATGTTGATTTCCTCTACCAGGGAGTCAATAATATCAACACGCATGCAGTCTTTTGGTGTGTCTAGATGCTTCATTGCCTCAACAACATTCAGCCTGAACTCATCCTCATTGACTCTTAAGGTCACTTCCCCTTTTTGGACATCAATGAGGGTTCCTCCAGTTGCTAGGAAGGGTCTTCCTAGAATGAGAGTTGCACTCTTGTGCTCCTCCATCTCCAGCACTACAAAGTCAGTGGGAAAGGCAAATGGCCCAACCTTGACAATCATGTCCTCAATTATGCCTAATGGATATTTAATGGAGCCATCATCAAGTTAAAGACATATCCGGGTTGGTTTGACCTCTTCAGTCAAGCCAAGCTTTCTGATAGTGGATGCAGGGATTAGATTGATACTTGCCCCAAGGTCACATAAGTCTTGGTACAAGTACCCTCTAATGTGCATGGTATCATAAAGCTTTCAAGATCCTTAAGCTTTTCTGGTAAGCTTGTTAGGATGACTGCATTGCATTCTTCAGTGAGAAAAATTTTCTCTGTTTCTCTCCAATCCTTCTTATGACTTAAGATCTCTTTCATGAACTTAGCATAAGAGGGTATTTGCTCAAGTGCCTCTGCAAACGGAATCTTTATTTCAAGAGTCCTGAGATAGTCTGCAAAGCGGGCAAATTGTTTATCCTGTTCTGCTTGGTAGAGTTTCTGAGGATAAGGTATTTTGGCTTTATATTCTTCAACCTTAGTTGCTACAGGTTTATTTCCTACAGAGGCAGGTTGAGAAGCCTTCTTGAGGGAGTTATTATTAGCACTTGCAGGTGTCTGATCCCTCACTGGCGTTTGAACGCCAGAACTAGACATGGATTGGGCGTTTAACGCCAGATTCCTATCCTTTTCTGGTGTTTGAATGCCAGAACTGGACATGGATTGGGCGTTTAACGCTAGTTTTTCACCCTTTTTTGGCATTTGAATGCCAGAATTGTTCCTCTCTGGGCTCTTACTGTCCTCAGAGGGATTTTGTAGCAAGTTGCTCATCCTCTGTCAGCTATTCTTTCTTGGCTTTCTGCTTCTTTGAGTTGAGGTATTTAACATTTTTCCACTTCTTAATTGAACTGCTTGGCATTCCTCTGTTATCTGTTTTGATAACTGCTGTTTTGTCTGATTCAATTGTGATTCCGTATCCTTGTTAGCAATTTTGGTTTCTTGTAGCATCTCCTTAAATTCTGCTAACTGCCTTGTTATAGAAGATAGTTGCTGATTGAGTTCAGCAACTTGTTCCTGAGGACTAAAGTCAGTTGATACTGCCTTAGCTTCTTCTTTCATGGAGGACTCATTACTTATGTACAGATGCTGATTTTTAGCAACTATATCAATAAGCTCTTGAGCCTCTTCAATAGTCTTTCTCATGTGTATAGATCCACCAGCTGAGTGGTCTAGAGATACCTAAGCTTTTTCTGTAAGCCCGTAGTAGAAGATGTCTAAGTGCACCCACTTTGAAAACATTTCAGAGGGGCATTTCATTAGCATTCCTCTGTACCTCTCCCAGGCATTATAAAGGGATTCATCATTCTCTTGTTTAAAGCCTTGGATGTCCAGCCTTAGCTGTGTCATCCTTTTTGGAGGGAAATATTGATTCAAGAATTTGTCTGATAACTGTTTCCATGTTCTTATGCTTGCTGTGGGTTGGTTATTTAACCACCTCTTAGCATGATCTTTTACAACAAACGAAAATAGTAACAGCCTGTATACATCCTAATCTACCTCCTTGTCATGCACTGTGTCAGCAATTTGCAAGAACTGCACCAGAAACTCAGTAGGTTCTTCCTGTGGAAGACCAGAATACTGGTAATTTTGCTGCACCATGATAATGAGCTGAGGATTTAGCTCAAAACTGCTTGCTTTGATGGGAGGTATACAGATGCTACTCCCATATGCAGCAGTAATGGGGTTAGCATATGACCCCAGAGTCCTTTTGGACTGTTCATTTCCATTTAGGTCTGTGATGGATAAAAGGGAATTGATATGAATTGCAAATAAAATATATTTTTGTTTTTATTTTATTTAAATAGAATCAAACCGAATAATTAAAATTAAATAAAAAAATAATATGATAAAATAAAATAATTAGAAATTAAAATATAAATTTCGAAAACTAAGAGAAAAATAAATTTGAAAACTAAAATAATTACTTAATTAAGAAGATTTGAAAAGCTTTGTATATGATTTTTCAAAAAGATTTTGAATTTTGAAATTTCAAAACTAATATAAGATAGAATAGAAAGTTTTAAAATAAAAGTCTGAATTTTTAAATGAAAATTCGAAAATTAATTAAAATAAAGAGAAAAGATATTTTCTAATTTAATGAAGAAAGAGAGAAACAGTAAAAATGACACCAAACTTAAATTTTTAGATCAAAATAAAGGAAACAGTCAGGAAAACTTTGAATATCACGATGAACGCTAAGAACAACTTTTGAAAAAATTTTAAGAAAACAGAAACACAAAGGACACCAAACTTAAAAATTTTTATATTCTGAGCACTAATAATTCGAAAAAATTTGAAAGAAAAATAAAATCATGCAATTGACACCAAACTTAAAATATGAAACTAAAGTCAAACAGAAAAACTCAATTATTAGTTTAAAAATTTTCAAAAAAAAATCGAAAAAGAAAATATGGGTTCTAAAAAAAAGTTTCAACCAAAAACAATAATAGAAGACATAATTTTAGTGACTCTAAATAAAAAAGATAAATTTTTCCTAATCTAAGCAACAAAATAAACCGTCAGTTGTCCAAACTCGAACAATCCCCGGCAACGGCGCCAAAAACTTGGTGCACGAAATTGGGATTCACACTTTTCACAACTCCGCACAACTAACCAGCAAGTGCACTGGGTCGTCCAAGTAATACCTTACGTGAGTAAGGGTCGATCCCACGGAGATTGTTAGCTTGAAGCAATCTATAGTTGTTTAGTAAATCTTAGTCAGGAGATTAATGATAAGATTGATTGTATTTATGAAGAGTAAATAGCATAAAATAAATAATACTTGTTATGCAGTAATGGAGAACAGATTGAGGTTTTGGAGATGCTCTGTCTTCTGAACCTCTATTTTCCTACTGTCTTCTTCTTCACGCACACAGGTCTCCTTCCATGGCAAGCTGTATGTTGGTGGATCACCGTTGTCAATGGCTACCATCCGTCCTCTAAGTAAAAAGGGTCCATGTACATGGCTAATCATTTGTCGGTTCTCACTTGTGTTGGAATAAGATCCATTGATCCTTTTGCGTCTGTCACTACGCCCAAGACTTGTGAGTTTGAAGCTCGTCACAGTCATCCCTTCCCAGATCCTACTCAGAATACCACAAACAAGGTTTAGACGGTACGGATCTCAGGAATGCTGCCAATTGATTCTAGCTTTTACCACGAAAACTCTGGATTCATGGGATTGAACGCTCTGTTGTTAGGAGAGGCAATCAATCTCTTGAACCAGGAACCCAAGAGATATATACTCAAGCTATTACAGATAGAACATAATTGGTTGTCAGGCACGCGTTCATAGGTTGAGAATGATGATGAGGGTCACTGATCAATACATTCTTCACGGTTAGGTACGAGTGAATATCTTAGAACAGAAACAAGCGTGTTGAATAGAAAATAGAAGTAATTGCATTAATTCATCGAGACACAGCAGAGCTCCTCACCCCCAATCATGGAGTTTAGAGACTCATGCTGTAGAAATACAATGTAAAACATGAAAATGTCATGAGCTGTAAAATAAATCTCTAAAAGTAGTTTTTATACTAAGCTAGTGACCTAGGTTTACAGAAATTGAGTAAACTAAGATAGGTAGTGCAGAAATCCACTTCCGAGGCCCACTTGGTGTGTGCTTGGGCTGAGCATTGAAGCTTCCATGTGTAGAGACTTTATTTGGAGTTAAACGCCAGGTTGTAGCCTGTTTCTGGCGTTTAACTCTGGTTTGCAACCTGTTTCTGGCGTTTAACGCCAGAATAGGGTAAGGTCTTGGCGTTAAACTCCAATTTGCATCGTCATAACTTGGGAAAAGTATAAACTATTATATATTGCTGGAAAGCCCTGGATGTCTACTTTCCAACGCAATTGAGAGTGCGGCAATTGGTCTTCTGTAGCTCCAGAAAATCCATTTCGAGTGCAGGGAGGTCAGAATCCAACAGCATCTGCAGTCCTTTTTCAGCCTCTGAATCAGATTTTTGCTCAGGTCCCTCAATTTCAGCCAGAAAATATCTAAAATCACAAAAAAACACACAAACTCATAGTAAAGTCTAGAAATGTGATTTTTTCATAAAAACTAATAAAAATATACTAAAAAGTAGCTAGATCCTACTAAAAATTATATGAAAATACCCCCAAAAGCGTATAAAATATCCGCTCATCAGTTGCCCGCAATTTGTACATGTCCCATTGCATTCCAGATGTGTCTTGGTAAGTTTAAGTGCTGGTCTGTAAGAATATACCAAAGTAAAACAGCCATGTCTACAGTGAAGGAGGACTCGTGAGTGCTCGGAAAGACATAATGAGACATAATCTATGCCCATACTCGAGCCTCCAAGGTAAGTGCTGAAGCTGATATCCCTTTTGATCGGGATCGATGGTATCTGTAGATCCATAGGCTGCTAGGTTGTGCTATAACTTTGAGAACAGCGTCCCAGTCAAATTGGTATGTCTGGCGCTTGAGTGAGGCTTCTTGGAATGCGTCCAATTCTTCTGGAGCAGGGGAAAGATCTAAAGCTTGTTGAATGGCCTCTTCAGTTATATGAACTTGCTTCTGATGGACATAGACAGACTGCATGGTTGGCATGTGAAAGTTGGAGTAGAATTATACTACCCATGAGAGATTAACCTGCCGTGGCTGTCTCCGTAGGAATCCCCAGTGTCTTTGCTCAATGTGGGGCTCAACAAATTCAGCAATGCGGGTTGGAAGGATGAGAAGGTATTCATTATTGTAATTCCTCTCCGCCAGGATGGAGAACTTCTGCTCACAGTAGCGGTTAGGAAACCGCGTAGTGTCCTTTGTTGGGAAGACTTTTTCTTTTTCGTCGATCTTGATGATTCTCATGATTCTTTTTGTGAGGGCTTTACTTCTGTTGAAGATGGCTCTGCCACTAATGCTCTTTTTGTACCTCTCCTTGTTGTTGGTTTGGAAATAGCTTTCTCTTTACCTTTCTTGGTGGCCATCCTGAAAAGGGAAGAAAAAGTAATATGTAAAGCGAAGGGTTCGAGCAAGGGAGCGAATAGGAAGAATGGTAATCAGTGCACGGGAAAACGGATGTTGTTAACACATGGTCTAGACTACATGTGAAAAGTTCATCAAAGGAGATAAAGCAGGTGCATGTGATGGCAATGAAATGCAAGATGTTTATTGGCATGCCGGAAGGCATGAGTAGCATAGATCAAGCATTCAATGTCCAAGTTAGATTACCAAGTCTTTCAAACTAATAATCTGTTTGTATTGACAATTATATAAAATTAATAAAATATAAAAGGGATTTTGTGAAAAGCAAGCATTAAGGTAGTATCCTAACATGAAGGTAGTGCATGATGCCATACGGGCTTTTTCACAAACACATAGCATGCATGGTAAATATGGTTTTGAAAATATAAGATAGAACATGCAAGTAACCCTTTAAAGAGATAATAATTGTCAAACAAATCCATGATAGTCCACAAGCAAAATAAAGACCGAAATAAATTTCTAACACCAATTAAAAGGAATAAAAAGAAAGAAAGAAAAAACAAAAGAAAATATAGATAAAGAAAGTAAGAAGAAAAAGAAAAATAAAACATAATAAAAAGTAAGAATAATAATTGAAAAGTAAAGAAGGAGAAAGAAAATAAAAACCTTGATAATGGTGGTGAAAAAGAAGAAGTAGAAAGTGAGAAAGAAGGAAGAAGAAGAAGGGGGAAGAAAGAAATAAAAGAGGAAAAGAAAAATTAGGATTTGGTGAAGAAAAGATAGGATATTTTGGCTGATATGAATATTATGTGCACCGCATGTGACACGGACGCGTGGCTCATGCGATCGTGCGGTGTGTGATTTTTTGTCAAGTGACGCGGACACGTGGGTTACGCGGTCGTGTGACTTGATTTGTGTGAAGGGCGCGAGGGCAGCGACGCGTTCGCGCAACTCTCTTTGTGAAACTCATTTTGCCAAAATTTAGGGTGACGCGATCGTGTGGTTGACTGTAACGACCCAATTTTTGGTACGTCATGATCATACAAGAAACTGAGCGCTACCAACTTGTCTTCCTAATTATTATCTATTATTTATTATATGAGCCTGATTTGTTGTTAAAAGCATAATTAGTTTGCGAGGTACCTTTTTTTTTAAACGTTTGGATTAATAAACATAATCATTCATAAGCAATTCACAAATAATAATAGATAAAATGGTTATAAACAACCACACATAAACCCATCTCAAGCAGTTGATAACATTCTGTGATCCAGCTTTATTAGAGTATAGCCTTTTAGTTAGAACACCCCTAGATATAGCTAAATAATATATATATATATATATATATATATATATATATATATATATATATATATATATATATATATATATATACAACATCCCAGGACCTGACCTGTTCAATAAGTCCCTAAGCTGGCACCCAGGCTAGCCTAGACTCTATACTCACCTAGTCCCTCTAAACTACTAAAGCGAGGGAAAGTATGTTCTAAGTCTTCAAAAGTCAAGTCAGGTGGAACGTCATCAAAAGGTGGACCATCATCTTCTACTCCTCTGCACGATCAGACATTGCCATATGATATCACTCCAGTACCTCATCAAGTAGCCACAAAACAAGAGTCTCGTACATAGGATTTAGGTTAAAGTTCGCGTACAAACGGGGTGCAGACGTTGGCTGGTCTCACCGTATATACATATGAACTGAGAACGGGATTCACCCTAGAATCAGAATACTACCTAGAGTAGAATCCTCTTTATGAACGGTCATCAGCGAACTACGGAAGGGTACCCAAGCTTCCATCTGAAGGGGGAAGGGAGAGAGAAGGGGTAAGAACTTGGGAGTTCTTAGTAGGGTCGGGGTTATTAGTTAAGTTCATTAATTCCGTGTTGTTTATCAGAAAAATAGCAGAATACAAGAAGCAGTAAATAGAAGATACATATAAATAGAGGAAATAGAGAAAATAGAAAACAGAACACAAACAGAAAAATACAAGAAAATACAACACAGACACAGAGAATAGAATACAAACAAGGAAAGCATACATTCATACAACAATCATAACAGAGGAAAATGCACATCCAAGTATGATGCATGTCTAGTCCTAGCGCAGGTAATGAGCTCATTTGTCGGTTACATACCCGCTCCCGACGTTACCCAACAACCTCTGTCTGGGTAAGGCTTTCCTGTTGGCAACACCCACTACAAGCAATCTTTGTCTTGCAGGGCGGAACTAATTTTCCGATAAACGGCCAACACACTCACTGTAAGCAACCTCTGTCTTACAAGAGCAACTACACACTTACTGTAAGCAACCTCTGTCTTACAAGAACAACAACACACTCACTGTAAGCAACCTCTGTCTTACAGGAACAACAACACACTCACTATATGCAACCTCTATCTTACAGGAGCACACTGATCTCGATACCTCTGTAAGCAACCTCTGTTTTACAGCAAAGCATTATAGCAAGGTATCCCAGGAAAGCGTTCTCAGTGGTCGTACCACCATCTATCTGACTGCCTCTCTACAGCAGATTCTTACATAATCATTCTCGTTATCATCATTCATTAACATTCTCGTTATTCATCATCACTTTCACATTCTTATGCAGTACTTCTTTCTTTATCTGTTCAATCATGCTATACAAACTCTACAGCTTTTACTTTTACAACATCTTAATTCAAACCATTTCTCTTTATCACATTACTCTTTTCTCTATGTCTTTTTACTTTGCTTTGATTACTCTTTTCCATGTATCCCTTTATTCTGCTCTAGTTACTTTGTTCTCTGTGTTTCTTTACTCTGCTCTAATTTCTCTGTTTAACGCACGTATTTAAAGCTTATGTAAATTTCGGTATGAATAGTTAGTCTGTCCCAAGTATAGGTTCATTAAATCTATACTGAAGCAGTTTAACTTTTCATATAATACCTAACCCTAGTCGCAACTCAAGGACTAACTATGTTGCCCTAGTTCGTTCACTAATCTCTGTCTATTTCCGTCATTAAAACTTTACAGACTTTTCTTTGGTTTTTATCTTTTCTTTAACTTTTATCTTTCTTTTATCTTTGCCTCACTAATATGTTCTTACCACTCCCTAAATGTTTTATGAAGGTAATTATGAGATTCTGTGCTTAAAGTTGTCTTTCTAAAGCTTTTACAGAAAACTGCCTTTTCCGCATTATTTTATTATTTTTATTAAAATATTATTTTTAATTAAATATTATTATTTAATATTTTATTATTATTTATTATTTTATTATTAAATTTTCAAAAATTACCTTGCCTTTACCTTTTAACCTTTAAAATTAACTTTTTACCACCCGTAACTTTTAATATTTCTACTTTAACCACCCTAACTTTCAGAAATTACCAAATAATCCCCCAAACACCAAATTAATTACTTCCTTGCCCTTTTATGAATCAAAAAGGTGTTCTTCATGTTCTTCATAAATTCTTCAAATTCTTTCTCTGTTTTTACCCGTTTTTCAGTCTTTTTAGCAACCGATTTTTACCATAATTCAAAATAAATTATCAGCCAAGGGCCTAGGGTTTTGTTTTCCAGCTGCTCCAAGAACATGAACTCAAAGCTTGAATTTCATCAAATTTCATCAAAATTTCACCAAATTTTCACCAAGAATCAATCATATATTCAACCAATTTTTATCACAGCCAAATCATACAACATTCACATAACTCAAACACAAATAATCAAGATTAATTTCGTGACACCCTACCTGGTTTTGCTGCTCCTAGTTCAGTTAGACTTTCAGGTGGTCCTTTAGCACTTTTTCCTCCTAAATCACATCAAGAACAACTTTAAATCCATAAACCCTCAACTAACCAAATCTCCCTCAGCACGTTAGGAAGTGATTTCTAACCTTATACTTGCTGCAAAGTCACGTTTCTTGGCCCTCAAGTCAAGTTAAGCATGATTCCTAAGGAAGAACATCAAGAAAACACATATTTAAGCATGTTTCCTTGAAACTGAATTAAAGGGAGATGGTGCAGCCAACTCACCTTGATTCCAGCCTTGATAAGTCATATGATCATGTAGAGGAAGAAGAGAGGATCATTTTGGTCAGATTGGAATTTTGATTTGGGTTTTAGTTCAACAGAAATCAAGCTTTGAAGATTTGGAACTAGGAACTTTTCTCTCTTTTTCTCTCTTGGAAATTTCGGCCACAAAATGAAAATGAACCAGCCTTGGGTGTTTTGGGGATGTAGGGTGAGTTGTGATTGGTTGGCTTGGAGGTGGATTAAAATAATATTAAAATATCTCAGGTGTATAACTACTAAAACTAGATGTATCGGAACAGTTGTAAAAACATCTCTAAAAATTATTTTCTGAGCTACTAGCATAAAAGACACTAGTAACATATTTATTATGAGAGTAAAACATGTATAATGAGGCCTTAGCATTGCTAAAGTTATCAGAGAGTGCTGGTGCTAAGCTGCACCAGTAAACTGTGAACCCGGTTAAACCGATTTTCTGTTTTAAACTAAAACAGACCAAGTAACCTTATAATATTATTCAAGCATCTTCTAATACTAATGTATTGATAATATTATACTATTATCTCTCTTCTCTCATTAATCGAGTCCGGTTCGTCAAACAGATACTATTTACGAAAAACAGAATCAAAACTCCTAACCGATACGGTTCAAAAACTAGGTTCTTCGTGACTGCGTTATCGAGCTTGCCTCAGAAAAGGTTCTAACTTAAAGATGACATAATGACAATAAGGATTGAGATACTTGATGTTATATCAGAGGTTCTCGCCTTACTGATCTTCAGGAGAAATCCATATTTTCTGAAAAGATCTCACGTACTCGAAAATCAGGGTTGTTACATTCTACCCTCCTTAAAGAGAATTTTGCCCTCAAAATTTAACATGTGCATAAGAAGTTATAGTATTATCTAGCACAAACAAAACCATAGTGTGGTACTCACCTCGAGTGGAAGAATTATATGCATTAGTGTTGCCAGCAGATACGGTAAAAACCCTTCATTGTTGTTGTGGCCTAGCTGGATTTCAAACAAACCTTTTTGGGCAATTCCTCGATATACGTCCATACTCTCCGCAAGAGAAACAAGTGTGTGTCCCATATCTATAAGCTCTATTACCATGATCCTTCCCACACCTTGAGCATACAGAAATATCCTGAGTTTACTGAGATTGACCTCCTTCTTCCTCTCCCAAATTATAGTTGTCGTGGTTGCCATTGTTACAAGCAAGAAAGCTACCATTCCGTTTATTTCCATTTTGGCGCTGGAACTGACCATTGACCTTAAAGTTACGACCTTCAGGGGCTTGATCATGAATAAAGTCTCTTCTTGAGGCCTCCCTACGATTTGCTCGAGCTATCGCCACCTTCTTCGAACATTCTTCCACTAGTTTACTTTTATTCACCAGTTCAGCAAAATTTCTTATCTCTAGCGGAACAACGGAGTTCATTAGTTCTTCTCGGAGTCCTCCTTCAAATTTTAAACACTTCCAATCCTCAAAGTCAGCAGGATTCCCTTGGCAGATCTTGGAGAAACGGCACAAGTCATCAAACTTACGGGCATATTCTGCAATAGTTGTATTACCTTGTTTCAGCTGCATAAGTTCCATCTCCTTAGCGTCACGAGCTGCCCTCAGAAAATACTTCTTATAAAATTCATCCTTAAAAGTATCCCAAGGAATATCACCTTCATCTTGTTGCAACAGTCGCTGTATCCCCTGCCACCAATGCTCAACTTCTCCTTCCAGCATATAAGTAGCGAACTCCACGTGTTGACCTTCTGGAACATGCTGCGCTCGCAGTGATCATTAGATAGCTCGAAACCAGTTGTCAGCATCGGTCGCAACGAGTGTACCTTTAAACTTGGGCGGTTTAACCTTCAGAAAGGTCGCAAGGGTCATGGGTCTTTCGAGATGCCCCAAGTTATTCTCATCGTTTCCACTGTCTTCTCCATGTTCATTCTCATTCCCGTTTCTCACCCAAGACGTTCAACAGTCCTAGCCGCTGCTACTGTAGCCTCACGCACTGCCTCAGCTACAGCGTTCATGGTAGTCATAAACGTTTCCTGTTCCCTCTCGTGGTTAACATTAGGAATTCCTTCCCGTACGCCTTGTCTTCGTGAACCCATTGTAGTCCTGTTCACACCAAACAATCATTATTAAGGTGATCAGTCTTAACACTTCAAGTCAAGTGTGAACATTCCCAAAATGAAAACACAGAGACAATCATGCAACACACATCATCAAGATATCCTATAAGCATGAGACACACAAGTAGAGTATGCAATGAAGCATAGTCAGTCCACTCCCCAGGCTCTACTGGGAATGAACTGCTCTGATACCAAATTGTAACGACACAATTTTTGGTACGTCATGATCATACTACAAACTAAGCGCTACCAACTTGTCTTCCTAATTATTATCTATTATTTATTATATGAGCCTGATTTGTTGTTAAAAGCGTAATTAATTTGTGAGGTACCTTTTTTTTTTAAACGTTTGGATTAATAAACAGAATCATTCATAAGCAATTCACAAATAATAATAGATAAAACGGTTATAAACAACCACACATAAACACATCTCAAGCAGTTGATAACATTCCGTGATCCAGCTTTATTAGAGTATAGCCTTTTAGTTAGAACTCCCTTAGATATAGCTAAATAATATATATACAACATACCAGGCCCTGACCTGTTCAAGAAGTCCCTAAGCTGGTACCCAGGCTAGCCTAGACTCTATACTCACCTAGTCCCTCTAAACTACTAAAGCGAGGGAAAGTATATTCTAAGTCTTCAAAACTCAAGTCAGGTGGAACGTCATCAAAAGGTGGAACATCATCTTCTACTCCTCTGCACGATCAGACATTGCCATATGACATCACTCCAGTACCTCATCAAGTAGCCACATAACAAGAGTCTCGTACATAGAATTTAGGTTAAAGTTCGCGTACAAACGGGGTGCAGATGTTGGCTGGTCTCACCGTATATACATATGAACAGAGAATAAGATTCACCCTAGACTCAGAATACTACCTAGAGCAGAATCCTCTTTATGAACGGTCATCAGCAAACTACGGAAGGGTACCTAAGCTTCCATCTGAAGGGGGAAGGGAGAGAGAAGGGGTAAGAACTTGGGAGTTCTTAGTAGGGTCAGGGTTATTAGTTAAGTTCATTAATTTCGTGTTGTTTAGCAGACAAATAGAAGAATACAAGAAGCAGTAAATAGAAGATACATATAAATAGAGGAAATAGAGAAAATAGAAAATAGAACACCAAAAGAAAAATACAAGAAAATACAACACAGACACAGAGAATAGAATACAAACATGGAAAGCATATATTCATACAACAATCATAACAGAGGAAAATACACAGCCAAGTATGATGCATGTCTAGCCCTAGCACAGGTAATGAGCTCATTTGTCGGTTACATACCCACTCCCGACGTTACCCAACAACCTCTGTCTGGGTAAGGCTTTCTTGTTGGCAACACCCACTGCAAGCAACCTTTGTCTTGCAGGGCGGAACTTATTAGCCAATAAACGCCCAACACACTCACTGTAAGCAACCTTTGTCTTACAAGAGCAACAACACACTTACTGTAAGCAACCTCTGTCTTACAGGAACAACAACACACTCACTGTAAGCAACCTCTGTCTTATAGGAACAACAACACACTCACTGTAAGCAACCTCTGTCTTACAGGAGCACACTAATCTCGATACCTCTGTAAGCAACCTCTGTCTTACAGCAAAGCATTATAGTAAGGTATCCAAGCAAAGCGTTCTCAGTGGTCGTACCACCATCTATCTGACTGCCTCTCTACAGCATATTCTTACATAATCATTCTCATTATCATCATTCATTAACATTCTCATTATTCATCATCACTTTTACATTCTTATGCAGTACTTCTTTCTTTATCTGTTCAATCATGCTATACAAACTCTACAGCATTTACTTTTACAACATCTTAATTCAAACTATTTCTCTTTATCACATTACTCTTTTCTCTTTGTCTTTTTACTTTGCTTTAATTACTCTTTTCTCTGTATCCCTTTATTCTGCTCTGGTTACTCTGTTCTCTGTATTTCTTTACTCTGCTCTGATTTCTCTGTTTAACGCATGTATTTAAAGCTTATGTAAATTTCGGTATGAATAGTTAGTCTGTCCCAAGTATAGGTTCATTAAGTCTATACTGAAACAGTTTAACTTTTCATATAATACCTAACCCTAGTCGCAACTCAAGGACTAACTATGTTGCCCTAGTTCGTTCACTAATCTCTGTCTGTTTCTGTCATTAAAACTTTACAGAATTTTCTTTGGTTTTTATCTTTTCTTTAGCTTTTATCTTTCTTTTATCTTTGCCTCACTAATATATTCTTACCACTCCCTAAATGTTTTATCAAGGTAATTATGAGATTCTGCGCTTAAAGTTGTCTTTCTAAAGCTTTTACAAAAAACTGCCTTTTTCGCATTATTTTATTATTTTTATTAAAATATTATTTTTAATTAAATATTATTATTTAATATTTTATTATTATTTATTATTTTATTATTAAATTTTCAAAAATTACCTTGCCTTTACCTTTTAACCTTTAAAATTAACTTTTTACTACACGTAACTTTTAATATTTCTACTTTAACCACCCTAACTTTCAGAAATTACCAAATAACCCCCCAAACACCAAATTAATTACTTCCTTGCCCTTTTATGAATCAAAAAGGTGTTCTTCATTGTTCTTCACCACACTCAAAGTGTTCTTCATGTTCTTCATAAATTCTTCAAATTCTTTCTCTGTTTTTACCCGTTTTTCAGTTTTTTCAGCAACCGATTTTTACCATAATTCAAAATAAATTAGCAGCCAATAAAACCCCATCTTTTCTACATGATTTTAACACAAATTTATCCCTAATTTAGGGCCTATGGTTTTGTTTTCCAGCTTCTCCAAGAACATGAACTCAAAGCTTGAATTTAATCAAATTTCATCAAAATTTTACCAAATTTTCACCAAGAATCAATCATATATGCAACCAATTTTTATCACAGCCAAATCATACAACATTCACACAACTCAAACACAAATAATCAAGATTAATTTCGAGACACCCTACCTGGTTTTGCTGCTCCTAATTCAGTTAGACTTTTAGGTGGTCCTTTAGCACTTTTTCCTCCTAAATCACATCAAGAATAACTTTAAATCCAAAAACCCTCAACTAACCAAATCTCCCTCAGCACGTTAGGAAGTGATTTCTAACCTTATACTTGCTGGAAAGTCACGTTTCTTGGCCCTCAAGTCAAGTTAAGCATGATTCCTAAGGAAGAACATCAAGAAAACACATATTTAAGCATGTTTTCTTGAAACTGAATTAAAAGGGAGATGGTGCAGCCAACTCACCTTGATTCCAGCCTTGATAAGTCATATGATCATGTAGAGAAAGAAGAGAGGATCATTTTGGTCGGATTGGAATTTTGATTTGGGTTTTAGTTCAGCAGAAATCAAGCTTTGAAGATTTGGAACTAAGAACTTTTCTCTCTTTTTCTCTCTTGGAAATTTCGGCCACAAAATGAAAATGAACCAGCCTTGGGGGTTTTGGGGGTGTAGGGTGAGTTGTGATTGGTTGGCTTGGAGGTGGACTAAAATAATATTAAAATATCTCAGGTGTATAACTACTAAAACTAGATGTATCGGAACACTTGTAAAAACATCTCTAAAAATTATTTTCTGAGCTACTAGCATAAAAGACACTAGTAACATATTTATTATGAGAGTAAAACATGTCTAATGAGGCCTTAGCATTGCTAAAGTTATCAGAGAGTGCTGGTGCTAAGCTGCACCAGTAAACTGTGAACCCGGTTAAACCGATTTTCTGTTTTTAACTAAAACAGACCAAGTAACCTTATAATATCATTCAAGCATCTTCTAAAACTAATGTAATGATAATATTATACTATTATCTCTCTTCTCTCATTAATCGAGTCCGGTTCATCAAACAGAGACTATTTACGAAAAACAGAATCAAAACTCCTAACCGATATGGTTCAAAAACTAGGTTCTTCATGACTGCATTATCGAGCTTGCCTCAGAAAAGGTTCTAACTTAAAGATGACATAATGACAATAAGGATTGAGATACTTGATGTTATATCAGAGGTTCTCGCCTTACTGATCTTCCGGAGAAATCCGTATTTTCTGAGAAGATCTCACGTTCTCGAAAATCGGGGTTGTTACATTGACGCAATCGCATGGATGGCCATGTTTGGAGGACGACGCGGCCGCGTGGGTGACGCGGACGCGTGGGCATGTTTTTGCCTAAGGCATGCCTCCAGCCACGTTTTCGCGTGACTCTCTGTCCAATTCTCTTTTCTTCACATTACACTGGCGACGCGGGCGCGTCAGTGACGCTGCCGCGTCGCGTGCGTGTTTTTTTTTTAATAATAATTAAGATAATATGCAAAATGCTCATGCAACTATATGCAGCTATATGCCGGGATGATGAGGAGAGTCATTAACATCATAAAAATAAAGTAAAAAATAAAACTAAGATTGAAACAGAACGATCATACCATGGTGGCTTGTCTCCTACCTAGCACTTTGCTTTTACGTCCTTAAGTTGGATGCTCTTTAGGCTCATTCAGCTTCTCTTGGTGGATCTTCCAAGAGGAAAATCTCTAGTTCCTTTTGATTCTTCATCTTTTTACCATGATAAGGCTTTAGGCGATGTCCATTGACCATTAGAAATTTGGAGTTAATAGGATGACGCAGGTGGTAAACTCTGTATGGCTCTACCTTTTCTACTCTGTATAGACCTTCCCATCTTGATCTCAGTTTACCCGGCATGAGCCTCAATCTGGAGTTATATAGAAGAACTAACTCCCCTGGTCTGAATTCTTTCCTTTTTATGTTCTTGTCATGGACAGCCTTCATTTTCTCCTTGTAACGCCTGGAGTTGTCATATGCTTCTAGGCGAAGAGTCTCAAGTTCTGCTAGTTGCAGCTTTCTTTCAGCACCAGCTTTTGTAGGATTCATGTTGCACTCCTTCACAGCCCAAAAGGACTTGTGTTCTACCTCTACGGGGAGGTGGCAAGCCTTTCCGTATACCAAGCGGAAGGGGCTCATCCCAATGGGTGTCTTATACGCTGTTCTATATGCCCAGAGTGCGTCTTGTAGCCTGGCACTCCAGTCCTTCCTGTGAGGTTTTACGATCTTTTCCAGAATATGTTTAACCGCTCTGCTAGAGACTTCTGCTTTCCCATTGGTCTGGGGATGATAAGATGTTACTACTTTAAGAATTATCCCA
Organism: Arachis hypogaea; assembly: GCF_003086295.3. NCBI lineage: Eukaryota > Viridiplantae > Streptophyta > Magnoliopsida > Fabales > Fabaceae > Arachis > Arachis hypogaea. Next base: position 51,693,630 of record NC_092049.1, read on the forward strand.
TGCTTCTTCAGTAATCATGTTAGTCTCCTGTTACAAAAATGGGTGCCTTGATCGCTCACGATTGCTCGTGGTGATCCGAAGTGACAGATAATATGGTTTCTAACAAAGGAAACAACAGCGTTAGTATCATCAGTGTGGGTAGGAATTGCTTCCACCCATTTGGAAACATAATCTACAGCTAACAGTATATAAGAGTAACCATTAGAATTTGGAAATATACCCATGAAGTCAATACCCCAAACATCAAAAATTTCACTGAAAAGCATAAACTGTTGAGGCTTCTCATCCCTCTTGGATATATTACCAAACCTTTGGCATGGGGAACAGGATTTACAAAATTCAGTAGCATCTTTAAAAAGAGTAGGCCACCAGAATCCACAGTCTAGAATTTTTCTAGCTATTCTTTGAGGGCCAAAATGTCCTCCACTCTCAGATGAGTGGCAAGCCTCTAAAATAGACTGAAATTTTGATTGAGGCACACACCGTCTAATTACCTGGTCAGCACCACACCTCCATAAATATGGATCATCCCATATATAATATTTGGACTTGCTTTTCAGCTTGTCTCTCTGGTGCATAGTAAAATTTGGAGGAAAAGTGTGGCTAACTAGATAATTAGATACTGGTGCATACCAAAGAACTACTTCAAATACTGCTTGTAAGTTATCAAATGGAAAATTGTCATTTATAGGAGTGGAGTCCACCTTAATGTGCTCAAGGCGACTCAAGTGGTCTGCCACTAAATTCTGGTTACCACTCCTATCCTTAATTTCTAAATCAAATTCTTGCAGCAGCAGTATCCAACGTATTAGCCTTGGTTTAGACTCTTTTTTAGCTAATAAATATTTTAGAGCTGCATGGTCTGAGTACACTACCACCTTAGTACCAAGTAAATAGGCTCGGAATTTATCCAGAGCAAAAACAATAGCAAGAAGCTATTTTTCAGTAGTAGTATAATTAGACTGAGCAGCATCTAAAGTCTTAGATGCATAAGCAATTACAAAAGGGTCTTTACCTTCGCGCTGAGCCAGCGCTGCTCCTACTGCATGGTTAGAAGCATCACACATGATTTCAAATGGCTGGCTCCAGTCTGGTCCTCTCACAAATTGGGCTTGACTCATGGCGGTCATCAGCTTATCAAACGCTTGCATACAACTTTCACTGAACTCGAACTCAATTTCCTTCTGCAGCAATCTAGATAAAGGTAATACTACCTTACTGAAGTCCTTAATGAATCTCCTGTAAAAACCTGCGTGGCCAAGGAACGAACGGACTTCCCTCACGGAGGAGGGGTAAGGTAAACTAGAAATAACATCCACCTTTACTGGATCTACAGAAATGCCAGTATTAGACACATGTCCTAGTACAATTCCTTATTTGACCATAAAGTGACATTTTTCAAAATTTAATACAAGGTTTGTATTAACACATCTGTCTAACACTCTAGATAAACTATCCAAGCAAAGGCTAAATGAATCACCATATATGCTGAAATCATCCATAAAAACTTCCATACAGTTCTCAATAAGATCAGAGAAAAGACTCATCATGCATCTTTGGAAGGTAGCGGGTGCATTGCACAAGCTAAAGGGCATCCTCTTATAAGCATAAGTTCCAAAGGGACATGTGAAAGTGGTCTTCTTCTGATCTTCAGGAGCTATATAAATTTGAAAATATCCTGTATAATCATCTAAAAAATGATAATGAGATTTACCTGACAGGCGATCAAGCATCTGATCAATAAATGGCAAGGGGTAATGATCCTTGCGAGTGGCTTAGTTGAGACGCCTAAAGTCAATGCAAACTCTCCATTAATTCTACACTCTAGTTATCAAGAGTTCTCCGTGCTCATTTCTTATTGTTGTGACTCCAGACTTCTTGGGCACTACTTGTACTGGACTGACCCATTCATTGTCTGAGATCGGGTAAATGATATCTGCTTCAAGTAGCCTGGTCACTTCCTTCTTGACAACTTCTAAGATGGTGGGATTCAATCTTCTTTGAGGCTGACGGACAGGCTTTGCTCCCGCTTCTAAGAATATTCTGTGTTCACAAACTTGGGGACTAATGCCTACTATATATGCCAAGCTCCATCCAATTGCTTTCTTATGTTTTCTCAGTACACTGAGTAGTTGTTCTTCTTGTTGAGAAGTGAGTTCCCTTGCAATGATAACTGGGAACTTCTGCTTGTCCTCAAGGTAAGCATACTTGAGGTGTGGAGAGAGGGGCTTTAATTCTAGTTTCTGTTCATAGCTAGGCTCTGGATCATCCAGGACTGGTGATAATGGTAAAGTCTTCTCATTATTTTCAGAAAGTGTCCCCACACTTGGACCTTGCTCCATGTACTTCTCTTCTAATTCTTCCTGGTGAACTTCAGCTACAGTTTCATCAATAATGTTGCATTGGAAGATAGAATGATTTTCTGGAGGATGCTTCATAGCTTCATTTAAACTGAAACTCACTGTTCGGCCATCTATCTCAAAGGAGTAAGTTCCTGAGAATGCATCCAACTTGAACTTTGAAGTCTTCAGGAATGGTCTTCCAAGAAGGATTGATGATGGTCTTCCTGAGTTATTAAGGGGCATTTCCAGGATATAGAAGTCAATGGGAAATGTAAGCCCCTTAATGCTCACTAACACATCTTCAGCAATTCCCACTACAGTGATAATGCTTTTATCTGCTAACACAAAACGAGCTGCCGACCTTTTTAAGGGAGGGAGCCTCAAAGCATCATATATAGACAAAGGCATTATACTAACACACGCTCCTAAATCACATATACAGTCAGAAAATATCACACCTCCAACGGTACAGCTAACCATACATCGACCTGGATCACTACATTTTTCAGGTATACCCCCCATTAAAGCAGATATAGAACTACCTAAGGGAATAGTTTCTAATTTATTAATTTTATCTTTATGTATGCACAAATCCTTTAGAAACTTTACGTATTTAGGTACCTGTTGAATAACATCAAAAAAGGGAACAGTTACCTCGACATTTTTGAATATTTCTACCATTTTGGGGTCAAGTTCCATCTGCTTTCTGGTTTTCCTAGCAAGTTGTGTGAAGGGAATAGGAGGGGCGCGATTTGTAGCTACGACATCCCTTGGGGCTTCATTCTATGGTTGAGCTTCTTCGTCATCTATGTCTTGTATGTCCTCTTCCTCTTCAGCATCTTCCACTTCCACCACATCCTCTGCTGGCACATTTTCTAGTGGGTTTGGCTCCTCATGGTTCCTCCCCTACAGTGTGGTTCCGGACCATAGAGTGATGGCATTGATGCCATCTATGGGATTAGGCAGTGGTTGAGAAGGAATTCCATTAGAGCTTGAAGGTTGATGTGTGGAATTAAGTGAGGAATCCATCCGGGAGACGAGAGCTTGTAAAGTGGCAGTTAAGCCATATAGACTAGAGTTCAGTTGAGCATGCATGTCTTGTTGTCCTTGTACAAGAGAATGGAGCATCTCGTCATTTGATGAGGAATTAGAATAAGCAGTCTGAGAAATTTGTTGTTGGATTTGTTGTGGTCCTTGTGATTGTCTTAGGTGAGGTGCTCTGTAAGGTTGGTTCTGATTCTACTGTCTGTTGTTGTTATTATTATTCCACCTCTGCTTTCCATTGTTGTCTCTGCCTCCTCTGTTAAAGTTATCCTTCCATCCATGGTTAGAATTATCTCTCCAGCCTTGGTTGGAGTTGTCTTGCCATCCATGGTTATTGTTGCCACTTTGGTTGTAGTTGCCACCTGGTTAATTGTATCCTTGATTCGGGCAGTCATAGAAGTTGTGAGTGGCTGCCACAGTGTTGTCTTCCTGGAGCTACGGGCATTCATCAGTATAATGACTATAGTCAGCACAGATCCCGCATACTCGTTGTGGAACTAACTGTTGGCTTTGTTATGGTGAAGGCTGAGCTTGATTTGCTTGTTGTTGGTTCAGCTGCATCTGTTTAATTAGGTTGGTCATTTCACATATGCTCTGTGTCAGGGCAGTAATTTCTTTGCTAGAGGAAACCTCTGCAATAGCTTTGGGGTTGCGCCTTTGTCTGTGATTCCTAGTGGACTCAGCTAAGTCGTTGATCAGTTGCCATGCTTCATCTGTGGTTTTGTACTTTTCAAAGAACCATTGCTGGCACCTTCTAATGTAGTCTTATCCTGGGGGTTCATGCCTTGAGTGAAGTAGCTGATCAATACTAGTTTATCAATCATGTGATGGGGACATGCATCCAGGAGGTTATTGAAACGCTCTCAATATTCGTAGAGAGTCTCAGATTCGCCCTGAATAATCATTGAAATCTCATTCCTCAATCTATCAGTAACTTTTGATGGAAAGTACTTTTCCAAAAATTCTCTTCTAAGTGTGTCCCAGTTGGCAACAGTTATTTCAGGTTGGGAGTAGTACCACTCCCTTGCCTTTCCCTCAAGAGAAAATGGAAAAGCGGTTAACAGGATAGAAGTTTCATTTGCACCATGACGCCTAACAGTAGAACAGGCTGTCTGGAAATCCCTAAGATGCTTGATAGGCTCTTGAGCAGGTAAGCCATGAAACTTGGGTGTCAAGTTGATCAGTGCAGTTTTTAGTTCAAAATCTGCAGCTGCAGTTAGGCGATGCATTTGATATGGCTGTAGTGTAAAATCTAGGACTCCTGCCTCCTGGAGAATAATCCTCCTAGGTGCTGCCATGTTTCTTGCACATAAATCAACTGGATCAGTAGTAAATGAGCTTGTCTCGCTCTCAGATGGCGGTTCAAATTCGCGCTCAGATGAGACTGGTGAATTGATAGTAATTACTTCACCACCCTCGGAGGCTAACCGACGTCGAGTTCGTCTAATATGTGAAAGAGTTCTTTTAATTTCAGGATCAAATGGGACTAAACTCGGATCAGGAAATGAATGCGTCATTCAATGAGAAAGACATGTGACTCATGGTAACAGGAATAAAAATAAAATATGCAAATAAAAATAAAATATATACACTAATTAATAATTTAGCACACTATTGCAACTCCCCGGCAACGACGCCAAAAATTGATGCGTGGCAGAAGTTAACCAATTAAGAGATTTCAATTAAGAGAAAAGCGTTGCACGTATAGCTCTTAACCGGCTAAGATCTGTCTCACCAATTTAAAAAGGGTTGTCATAATTTTAGAAATAAAGATACTGGGAGTATGAGTCCTAGGTCGTCTCCCAACGAGTTACAGGAAAGAGTGCTAATTTTATTAATCATAAAATTCCAAGAAAGTTGAGTTTGATAATAAGTAATTAAAATAATTGTGAATTAAGGCAATGAACATAAACTAAAAATAATTATTGATATTTTGAATAAAAGGCCTTGACTGGGGGAATAATTAACTGGAACTTCTATCCTTGTTGGGATCTTCTCAAGTGTGGTGTAAAAGGGTTGTTGTTCTCACTCGATTACCCCTTACTAAATAAGGAAAAGTATGGAGATTGAACTAACTCTTACTCTCAGGTCCTAGCCCTCTCCCTTGGGGAGGTCTAGTGTTAGTAAGTATGAAGTTAGCTAACAACGTCCAGTTTAACCAAGCACTTGAGCATTCCAACTCAAGTATCACCTCTTAATCAACCCCCATGTCAAGTGGAAATTCTACTCCATTGACATGAAATTAATAATCATAAAAATATATATAATTAATAGAAATAAAATAGAGAATTAAAATTAATTAAAATAAAAATAACTTCATATATTAATAAATTCAAAATGTAACATACTTAATTGAATAGAGTCAATGAGTAACTAATTAAAAATAAGGGAATAAGGAAAAAAACTAAAGTAATGTCTTCGACGGAGGTAATGACTTTCAGCATCCAAAAATCCAAGCAAAAGAATAAAACTATCAATATAACACTAATCTAGATTCAGATCTAAAACCAGGAGTAATCCTAATGTGATGAATCTGAATGTGTGTGGATGCCTTTTTTGAGTTTCTGCATGTTCCCTAAGTTTATTCTGTGTTTCTGGGCCGAAAACTGGGTCAAAAAGCGGCCCAAAAATTGCCCAAAATCGCCCAAAACTGTGTTTCTGTTATTTTTGCAGATCGCGCAGGTCACGCGTACGCGTTGTCCACGCGTTCGCGTCCTTCAACGTTTTTTTCCTTGCCACGCGTTCGCATGGTTCATGTGAACGCGTCATTCGTGCAGACTCCAATCCACGCATTTACGTCAGGCACGCGTCCGCGTCATTGCGAATTCTCCATTTCGCGCGTTCGCGTGGGCAATGCGCTCGCGTCATTGCTCGCTGGTAATCTCCTTAATTTCTTGTGTTCCTTCCATTTTTGCAAGCCTCCTCTCCAATTTCCAAGCCATTCATGCCCTATGAAGCCTGAAACACTTAACACACGGATCACGGCATCGAATGGGATAAAGGTGAATTAAAATACATAATTAAAAGTCTCTAGGAAGCAAGTTTTCAACCATGGAGTGATTTTGGAAAGGAATTGTAAATACATGCTTATCATGTGAATAAGTGGGTAAAGAATTGATAAAACCACACAATTAAACACAATATAAAAATGGTTTATCAGGCTCCATGGTGAGGAAGAAGAGTTGAAGCAAGAAGAGCAACAAGAGGAGAAGGTAGAGATTAACAAACAAAAGGAAATAGTGGGTGGATGTTTAGGATATGTTGAGCAGATTAAGGAACCTCGAGTTGAAGAACCGTTCTCCACGGAGCATGGAAGAGATATTAAAGAGGAGAGTAAAGTTGCAGAAGTAAACAGAGAGTTGAAGGAAATCGATTAAGAAGCGGACTCCATCACCAGTGATTTTTTGCCCACATTGACCAATTCCCTTGACAATCTTGTTAAGCCTTCTTCCAGTGGACTAAAAAGCAAGGTTGAGAAGGATGTGCCACCTCCAAAAACCAATGTGAGTGAAGGACTGGAAGAAGTGTTCCAAGCAACAAGCCCTCCTATCTATGATGATTCCGCATCAACATATGATCCCTTCGACTTTGAAGAGTCCTTCCCCAAAATGCTTAAACTTGATGAGGAGGTAGACTTCACTAGACCTCTTATCTATGATGAGAGTGATGGGGAGGAGATAGAAGAAGTTGGTGAAGAAGAATTTGAACTTGAGGAAGCTTGGCAAGAGGAGAAACTTGAAAAACCTTGCCAAGTGGTGGAAGCCTCTAGAAGAAGATGGACGGGAGTGGAGTATGCTTTATCAAGAACTTTGGAAACTCTTCCACCTAGTTCGCCATCCAATCCTTTGCTTGAGTGGGTAAAACTTCTAACTCTCAGCTTTATTATCCCACTTGAGTATGGTCTGCTTGAGCGAATGGCCAACTTAGGGCGCTTTGTGGGATTAAGCGAAAGAGGAGGATGCTTAGTGGTTGGTGTTCTAAATGTAGACTCATTATGATTGGAAGCTCAAAATTGAAGAACATGGATTGGTGTAATGCTCAATTAAATGGGTCCAGGAGAGTAGTTTGGCGCTTTCATGAGAATTCTGCTTTCTCGTCGCCCGGAGAAAGTCAAGGCGATCAACTAGAAGATGGGTGCGAAGACAAGATATGGGATCCTGGATTACCCTATGAGAGCCAATTTTGGGAGCTCATGTTTTGGAGAGGACCTCACTCAAGCTTAGTGAAGATGGTTAGAACTTCTACAACCCGATTGAAGGACAAGCACTCTTGGAGGTTCAAGGATGGATACAAGCATAAGCCACCTTGACAAGAAGCCTCCCAATGTCCAACTTAAGGACTTAAACTAAAAGTGCTTGGTGGGAGACACCCCACCATGGTAAACTCTTTCTGTTCTCTTATAGATATAATGAATGAATGAATTGAGTTCCATTGTACATAATTTCTTTACTTCTTAGTATATTTTGCTTGCTTGCTAAGGTGTTTATACATTTTATGCTTTAATTAGGGATGATTCTTTGAACTTGAGTTTTTGCTTGAATTACAAGTTTCCTCAATTTGTTTCTCAAGGTTTTGCTCTCACCAACATCAATTCACATAACTCTAGTGACCCTTGCATTGATTGATGACTTATTTTCTCATTAGTTGCTTTCTAGCTATACTATATTTCATCATCAATGACTTGATGCATTTCATGATTGTGAACGTGCTTACATTCCTATTTTGTGCATTCCTTTTGAATTGAGCCAGTAACCACCATATCACTGATTTTCAAACTGATTTCTAACTTACATTTGTTTAACCAATTAACTTCTTTTGGTTTTCAACTTAACTCTTTTGATCATTATTTTGGATATGGTGTTTCCTAGGCTTAATAAACAAGTAATGTGCAACTGTGGTTTAAATTCTTGGTTTGAAGTTTGGTTTGAATTCTGAATTCTGTTGCTTACATTCCAAGAAACCTCTTTTCTTTATTCACTTTATGAATATGCTTTGCTTTGAGTGCTTTGTATCTATTTGGCTATCTTCTTATATTGTATTATCTCTGTTTTTCAGGATGTCAGACAAAGGAAAAACCATAGCGACTACTTCTAAAAAGAGAAAGCGCTCTAAGACCTCTACCCCCTCACCATATGCTAATTATGCCAAGAATCCGCTAAACGAAGAGGATAAGGAAAATCAGCTGCTGCCACCCACTGACCCGATCAAATTCCCAAACCTCTACTGTGAGCTACGCTTCTCCAGTTATAAGAAGACTGAACATTGAGAAGAAGCTGAACCTTCCCAATGAAGTGTGGCATGCCGTAAACACCCGTATCTCAGAGTTGGGATTAGATTTCGTGGATAGGGACTTGGGAAGGATTAACATCTCATGGGTTAAGGAATTTTACTAAAACTTCTTCCGAGCGAACTTGGATTCAGTACACTTAAGGGATAGAGAGATTATGGTCACTGAGGCTGCCAAAGGAGATGCACTGCTTTGCAGAGTTGGTACTCCTGACACTTGTGCCTACCATCAGGCAGAGGTAGCTCTTCTCTCCATGACATTTGACTATGAGGCACTTAAGCGCGTGATCGCCACACCGGACGCCCCCTAGGTGATGGATTCGAACAACAAGAAGCCCAAGAGGATGCTATCCATATATCTGTCTAAGGAGGCTAGGACCTGGCAGCAGATATTTGTCCACTATGTCTTGCCTACAACTAACTTCTCAGAGATTCTGATGGATATGCTAGTTCTGATTGGGTGTGTCATGGAGGAGAAAGAGGTGTATTTCCCCCGGCTGATCAGGCATAGCATGTGGAGAGCTTATATTCGCGGCTTGCTACCGTTTCCTACACTGGTCACCAGTTTGGTTGAGCTAGCTGATGTCCCGTGGGAGGACAATGATGTGACACCACTACCCCCAGAGGACGACGACAAGGAGGTTACCATTCCATGGGGTGGATGGGTGCACGAGAAGCCACCGACCAGCCGCCGTTCTCGAGCGAGAACGGTGGTTGAGGCAGCTAGACCCTCCTCCTCCACAGCAGCAGGACCCGCCTCTTCCTCACTAACCGCAGCATCCTTACCACCACCACCAGCAGCACCTGAGCCGACTTATTTGTTGGTGCAGCACCTGCTTCACTTCGTGGAGCGCTTCGAGCATCGTGTCATGCGACGTCTTGACCGCATCGACCAGGTGTTTGTATCACAGGGAATCGAGCTATCGCCGCTCCCAGACTCTCCCGCTTCTGATGAGCAGGATCAGGAGCAGGAGCTAGCTAAGGAGCCGACTCATCAGGATGCACCTCCAGAGACACAGGCCACCACTGAGGCCCAGTAGCCTCCTAAGGATCCACAACCACATCCAGAGCCACAGGCAGTCCTAGTCCCACAGCCTGAGCCATAGCCCGACATGATTGTTGACCTCCATCCCAAGCTTCAGTAGTGGCATCGAGGACGATGCTTGATTCTAAAATGTGGGGAGGTCAGCGTTCGTGACCGGTGTTTACATTTATGTGGTGAACTTTCGGACATCTATTTCTAACTTCTGCACTTTATCTTTTAGATCATTTTGGGATTACTGTACATGTTTGCTATTGTGCATACTCTTATTTTGGTTGTTGCATACTCTTAGTATATATATATATATATATATATATATATATTTTGCATCTTAGTCTTTGATTGTGATTAGAAAAATATTCTGGATTGTTAAAAATCTAGTTAACCCTTTTTATATAAGAATTGTGTTTTGATTGAAAAAAAAGGGTAAACTAGGAAAATTTTTAAAAATTTTCTAAATCACAATATTGCACTGGAATAAGCTTAGTTAATATAATGAAAATTTCTAAGAAATTTATTTTTAGGGTACCACCCAATTGGTTGAAAAAATTTTTTTTAGAACTTCCTTGAATTATACACTTGTGGATCATGTTTTGAGCAAAGAACACAAGCATGTGAGTGATAAACCACTATTTTATGGTTTATATTGTGTTTAATTGTGTGGTTTTATCACGATCGTTACCCACTTATTCATTAAATTAGCATGCATTTAGATTTCCTTCCTGAATTTATTACATGTTTGAAAACAGCTTCCTAGAGACTTTAATTATTTATTTTTAATTCTCCTTTATTCCATTCGATGCTGTGATCTGTGTGTTAAGTGTTTCAGACTTTATAGGGCATGAATGAGTTGAAGATTGGAAAGGAAGCTAGCAAAAATGGAAGGAACACAAGAATTTGAGGAGATAACCAACGAGAAGTGACGCGGTCGCATGGCTCACGCGACCGCGCGAAGGAGAGCAAATCGCAGCGACGCAGCCACATGGCTCACGCAGCCGCGCGGATTGGAAAGCCCAAGCGACGCGGTAGCGTGGACGACGCGAATGCGTGGCGAGGAAAAACGCGAATGACGCGTTCACATGGATGACGCGATCGCGTGACATGTGCGATCTGCATAATCTGCAGAATTCGTTGGGGGCAATTTTGGACCCCATTTTGGCCCAGTTTTTGGCCCAGAACAGCAGACCAGAGTCAGAGAACATGCAGAAACAAAAGACACATTCATTCAGTAGTTTTAGATGGAGTTTTTCACTCTCTTAGGTTTTTCTCTCTAGGTTTTTAGGATTCTAATTTTGAATTGATCTGAGCATTGGAACATTGAGAAGAGTTATTTCCCTCATCAAGACTTCGTCATTCTAGTTCGTTTTCTTAACTTGGTTTCATTCTTCCATGTTCTTTGCTTTGTTCAATTTTTTATTTGAATGCTTTTATGATTAATTAATGCAAGGATTATTTCTTTTTAATTCAATTTCAATTCCAATAATCATGTCTTCTTTTAATTCCCTTTCATGTGCTATGGATTCTTTATTTACAATGCGTGAGTAGTTTCCTTACTTGATGGGGAGTTGATTAAAAGGAACTCTTGAGTTGGAAGGATTGAAAGAAAATTCGTAATTGGGTTGAATGTTGGATTGCTATCCTGTCACCGACGCCAATCCCTTTGAACTAAGTGGGTTGCAACTTGTGAACAGATCTGGCATTCCAACTTGTTTGACTTTCCCTTACCTAGTAAAAGATAACTAAACAGAATAACCATTAATTATAAATTAATATTACAATCGCACCATCAATAGTAGAAATTCCAACCAATCAACTCCCAGTCAAGGCTTTTATTCATATTATTTAAATTTTCTCAATTTACATCCCAATTTACTTAGCTCAACTTCTTGGAACATCTGATTAATAAGATAGCACACTTTTCTGCAACTCGTTGGGAGACGACCTGGGACTTAAAACTCCCAGTAATTTTAATTAAAATTCTCTGTGACATACTTTTAAATTGATAGGCAGATTTTCGGTGAGTTAAGAGCTATACTTGCAACATAACCATTTTAATAATTTTTAATTCACCAGCTTCTGCCCCCATCAATTTTTGGCGCCGTTGCCGGGGAGTTGCAATAGAGTGCTAATTTTATTAATTAGAATTTATTTATTTGCATTTTATTTAATTTTGCTACTATGAGCTGCATGTTTCTTCCGTCAAATGACGCGTTCATTTCCTGATCCGCGCTTGCTAATATTCGATCCTGAAATTGAAAGGACTATTTCACGAATAAGGCGAGAACAGCGTAGGTTAGCCCGCTCTGAGGGCGGATCTGAAAGTGAATCTGAGGAAGAAACCAGCCCCCGTTCTACTGATTCGATTGTTTTACGTGCAGAAAATATGGCAGCTAGAAGAGTTACCATTCAGGAGGAAGGAGCTCCTGATTTTACAATGCAACCGTTTCAAGCGCATCATCCAGCGGTAGCTACAGATTTTGAAATAAAGACCGCACTGTTAAATTTGATGCCCAAGTTTCATGGCCTACCCGCTCAAGAGCCTATTAAGCACTTGAGAGATTTCCAGGCAGCCTGTTCTACTGTTAGGCGTGATGGCACTGATGAAACTTCAATTCTGCTGAAAGCTTTTCCGTTCTCTCTTGAGGGAAAAGCAAGAGAGTGGTACTACACTCAACCTATAGCAAATATAACCAACTGGGATACACTCAGAAAGGAGTTTCTAGAGAAATTCTTTCCATTTGAAGTTACTGATAAACTGAGGAAGGATATCTCTACAATTGTTCAGGATGACAATGAGACTCTCTTTGAATACTGGGAGCGCTTCAATAATCTTCTGGAAGTATGCCCCCACCACATGATTGACAAGATCGTGCTACTCAGCTATATCGCACAAGGTATGAGGCCCCAAGATAAGACCACATTGGAAAGTGCCAGCAATGGGTCTATGAAGAAGTACAAGACCACTGATGAAGCTTGGCAATTGATCAGTGATTTAGCTGAATCTACTCGGAACCACAGACAGAAGCAAGGCCATTCAAAAGCCATTGCAGAAGTATCTTCTGGCAGAGAGACTGCTGCTCTAACTCAAAGCATCTGTGAGATGACCAACCTGCTGAAGCAAATGCAGTTGAATCAACAAGCTCAGCAAACTCAACCGCAGTAAAACCAACAACTAGTCCCACAAAGAATTTGCGGAATTTGTGCTAATTACAGCCATTACACTGATGAATGCCCGCAGCTCCAACAAGAAGACAACATGGTGGCATCCACTCACAACTTCTATGACCGCCCCAACCAAGGGTACAATCAAAGTGGAAATAATAACCATGGATGGCAGGACAATTCAAACCAGAATTGGAGGGACAACAATAACAGGGGAGGCAGAGATAATCAGAAAAATCAGAGGTGGAATAATAACAACAACAGGCAGCAAAATTAACCTCAACCTTACCGAGCACCTCACCTGAGGCAAAACCAAGGACCACCGAACAATCAGCAGCAAACCTCTCAATTTACTCATTCTTCTGTATCTTTTAATGAAGATTTATTACAAGCTTTTGAGAAAAGACAACTGGCCATGGAAAGTACCATCGTGAACAGTATTAACGCCAGTCTGAATGGTCTCACCTCTACTCGGCAAGCTTTTATGACACAGCTTGGTTCAGCACAAAATTCCAGTAACCAACCTTCATGCACCACTGGAATCCCCTCTCAACCATTACCCAATCCAAAGGGAGGCATTAATGCCATCACCCTGAGGTCTGAAACTACACTACAGGAGAGGAATCAGGAGGAACCAAGCTCACCAGAATATGCCTCAGCTGAAGAGGTGGTGGAAATCGAAGATGTTGAAGAGGAAGAGGATATACAGGACATAGCTGAAGAAGAGATAGCTCAACCACAAGAAGAAGCACCAAAAGGCGCAGGCACCACGGAAACCACTGTTCCCATTCCATTTCCATAGCTTGCAAGGAAGCCCAGGAAGCAGCTGGAACCTGATCCTAAAATGGTAGAAATATTCAAAAAGGTTGAGGTAACTGTTCCCCTTTTTGATGTTATTCAGCAGGTACCTAAATATGCAAAGTTTCTAAAAGACTTATGTATCCATAAAGACAAGATTAATGAATTAGAAACTATTCCTTTAGTAATTTATGATTGCATGTGTGATTTAGGAGCATGTGTCAGTATAATGCCTTTGTCTATATATGATGTTTTGAGGCTCCCTCCCTTAAAAAGGTCTGCAGCTCATTTTGTGTTAGCAGATAAAAGCATTATTACAGTGGCTGGAGTTGTTGAAGATGTTTTGGTGAATATTAAAGGGCTCACATTTCCCACTGATTTTTATATCTTGGAGATGCCCCATAATGATTCAGATAAGCCATCATCGATCTTACTTGGAAGACCATTCCTGAAGACATCAAAATTCAAATTGGATGCTTTTTCAGGAACATACTCCTTTGAAATAGATGGCCGCATAGTGATCTTCAATCTGAATGGAGTCATTAACAACCCCCCAAAAGATCGTTCTATCTTCCAGTGTGATGTCATAGACGAAAGTGTGGCTAAAGTTCAAAAAGAAGAGTTTGAAGAGAGGCACACTGGACAAGGTCCGAGTGTGGGGACCCTCTTAACTGACAGTGAGGGCACTTCGCCATTTTCACGAGCTCCAGATAATCCAGAGCCTGCCCATGATCAAAAATTAGAATTGAAACCTCTTCCTCCACACCTCAAATATGCTTATCTCGAGGACGAGCAGAAGCTTTCGGTTATTATTGCAAGAGAACTGACTTCTCAACAAGAAGAGCAGCTACTTGATGTGCTAAGGAAGCATAAGAAGGCAATTGGGTGGAGTTTGGCAGACATAGTGGGAATCAACCCTCAAGTATGCGAGCACAGAATATTTTTAGAAGAGGGAGCAAGACCTGTCCGTCAACCCTAGAGAAGATTGAATCCCACTATCTTAGAAGTTGTCAAGAAGGAGGTGACCAGACTATTGGAGGCCGGTATCATATATCCCATTTCAGACAGTGAATGGGTAAGCCCAGTACAAGTGGTGCCCAAGAAGTCCGGAGTCACTACCGTGAAGAATGAGCATGGAGAGCTCATAGCAACTAGAGTTCAGAATGCTTGGAGAGTCTGCATTGATTACAGGCGTCTCAACCAAGCTACCCGTAAGGATCACTACCCACTTCCATTCATTGATCAAATGCTGGATCGCCTGTCAGGTAAATCACATTACTGCTTTCTAGATGGTTACACAGGTTATTTCCAGATTCATATAGCTCCTGAGAATCAAGAAAAGACTACTTTTACATGTCCTTTTGGGACCTATGCTTATAAGAGAATGCCCTTTGGCTTGTGCAATGCACCAGCTACTTTTCAAAGGTGCATGATGAGTCTTTTCTCTGATCTTATTGAGGACTGTATGGAAGTTTTTATGGACGATTTTAGCATTTATGGTGATTCTTTTAACCTTTGCTTAGATGGATTATCTAGAGTATTAGATAGATGTGTTAATACAAACCTTGTATTGAATTTCGAAAAATGCCACTTTATGGTAAGGCAAGGGATTGTATTAGGACATGTGGTATCTAATAATGGCATTTCTGTAGACCCAGCAAAGGTGAATGTTATTTCTAGTTTACCTTACCCCTCTTCTGTGAGGGAAGTCCGTTCGTTCCTTGGCCATGCAGGTTTCTACAGGAGATTTATTAAGGACTTTAGTAAGGTGGCACTTCCCTTATCCAGATTACTACAGAAGGATATTGAGTTCGAGTTCAGTGAGGATTGCAAACAAGCATTTGATAAGCTGAAGACTACTCTAACGCAAGCCCCAATTGTGAGAGGACCAGACTGGAACCAGCCGTTTGAAATCATGTGCGATGCTTCCAACCATACAGTAGGAGCAGCGCTGGCACAGCGTGAAGGTAAGGATCCTTTTGTTATTGCCTATGCGTCTAAGACTTTAGACACTGCCCAGTCCAATTATACTACTACTGAGAAAGAACTTCTTGCTATTGTTTTTGCACTGGATAAATTCCCGGCCTATTTACTTGGTACCAAAGTAGTAGTGTATTCGGACCACGCAGCTCTAAAGTATCTATTAGCTAAAAAGGAGTCCAAACCAAGACTTATACGTTGGATACTGCTGCTACAAGAATTTAATTTAGAAATAAAGGACAGGAGTGGTAATCAGAATTTAGTAGCAGACCACTTGAGTCGCCTTGAACATATTAAGGATGATTCTACTCCTATAGATGATAATTTTCCTTTTGATAACCTACAAGCAGTATCTGAGGTAGTCCCTTGGTATGCACCTGTTGCTAATTATTTAGTTAGCCGCACATTTCCTCCACATTTTTCTAAACATCAAAGAGACAAGCTGAAAAGTGAGTCTAAATATTATATATGGGATGACCCATATTTATGGAGATGTGGCGCTGACCAGATAATTAGACGTTGTGTGCCTCAATCAGAATTCCAGTCCATTTTAGAGGCCTGTCACTCATCTGAGAGTGGAGGACACTTTGGCCCTCAAAGAACAACTAGAAAGATCTTAGACTGCGGATTCTGGTGGCCTACTCTTTTTAGAGATGCTGCTGAGTTTTGTAAATCTTGTCATCCATGCCAGAAATTTGGTAACATATCCAAGAGGGATGAGATGCCTCAACAATATATGCTTTTCTGTGAAATTTTTGATGTTTGGGGCATTGACTTCATGGGTCCATTTCCAAATTCTAGTGGATATTTTTATATATTGTTAGCTGTGGATTATGTTTCCAAATGGGTGGAAGCAATTCCTACCCGCACTGATGATGCTAACACTATTGTTTCCTTTGTGAGAAACCATATTATATGCCAGGAGAACTCCTATCCACTCGCCTTGCCCGTCCCAGCAGTTATATCTTCTATTTTCTTCGCCTGGGATTCCTCGATGAAGAGAAATAGGCTTAAAAAAAATAGAAGTAAATCGAAGCCTTCCGCCCAGGTCTCCAGCCACTCCAGGTGAGGATACCAGGGCACAAAATAAAAGAAGAATCCTTTTGGATCACCACGAGCGATCGTGAGCGATCAAGGCACCCATTTTTGTAACAGGAGACTAACAGGATTGATGAAGAAGCATGGGATAATCCATAAAGTTGCAACAGCTTACAATCCCCAAACTAATGGGCAAGCCGAGGTGTCAAACAGAGAAATTAAGCGTATCTTGCAAAAGATAGTAAAGCCTCATAGAAAAGACTGGAGCACCAGACTACAAGATGCACTGTGGGCATATAGAACAACATACAAGACACCCATTGGGATGAGCCCCTTCCGCTTGGTTTATGGAATAGCTTGCCATCTCCCAGTTGAAATCGAACACAAAGCCTTCTGGGCAGTTAAGGTGTGCAACATGGGAATTGAGAATGCCGGAGCTGAAAGGAAGTTGCAACTGCAGGAACTGGAGAACCTTCGCCTAGAAGCTTATGAGAATTCCAGAATTTACAAGGAAAAGACGAAAGCTGTGCATGATCAAAACATCAAGAAGAGAGAGTTCCAACCTGGAGATTTTGTTCTCCTTTACAAATCTCGACTGAGGCTCATGCCCGGTAAGTTGAGATCAAAATGGGAAGGTCCATACAGAATAGAGAAGGCTGAACCGTACGGAGTCTATCACCTAAGCCATCTTTCAAGCTCTGAACTTATTAAGGTTAATGGACAATGCCTGAAGCTGTACCATGGTGAGAAGGTGCAGAAAAATAAGGAGCTTGAGATCTTCCGCCTGGAAGATTCCCACATCGCAGCAGATTGAGCTAGTGGAGCGTCTAACTTACGGACATTAAAGCAAAGTGCTTGGTGGGAGACAACCCACCGCGGTATGATCGTTCTTTTCTTCACTTTTAGTTTTTCTTCTTTAATAACTCTTCTCTTTATTAGTGCTTTCGTGCTGTTTCATTTAAATGTCTTTATACTTCTTTTTAAAAAATAAATAAATAAATAAATAAATGAACAGAGAGTCCGGCTGGATCAGGGCTGGAGGCGTGCCAATGGTACAAATCGACCCACGCGACCGCGTCCCTGACGCGTTCGCGTCGCATGGGATCATGGCCTCCCACGCGACCGCGTGCTCCACGCGGCCGCTTGCCCTGAATTTTCGACGTAAAAGGGTGCACATCAACATTTTGTGCGAGAGTAATGCTGATTGGTGCTGGAAGCACAATCCTTGTCACGCGACCGCGTCGCCGACGCGGCCGCGTCACCCATTTTATGACGCGCATTCATGCGATCGCGTGACCCACGCGATCGCGTCACCCCAATTTCGCAATTGAATTAAATTGAACAGAGAGTTGTGCTGGAGCGAGGATGCACTCCCGCCAGACGCATAACATGGGTCACGCGACCGCGTGACCGACGCGATCGCGTCCCCCTCCCTGACGCGCACCCACGCGAACGCGTGCCCCACGTGGCCGCGTCGCATGCGCCGCACAGCTCAACCTAAAATTGCCACATATCTTATCTTTTTCTCCTCCAAATCCTAATTTTTCTTTTCCCTTCCTCTTTCTTCCTTCCCCCTTCCCCTTTCTATCTCACCTTTCACTCTCTATCTCTCTCACCATCATTAACAAGGTTTTACCTTCTTCTTCCTTCTTCTCTTTTCTATCATTCTTATTATATTATGTATATATATTATTATTTTCTTTTTCTTTTCTTTTTCTTTTCAAATTTTTATTTTTCTTCTTCTTCTTTTCTTTTCTTTACATGGTGTTAGAAACCTTTTGAGTCATCATCCCTCATTATATGCTTGTGGATTATTGCAAATTATTTGACAATTATTTTTCTCCCATTTAAGGGATTGCTTGCATGTTCATCTTCATATTTTCTATACCCTATTCACCATGCATGCTATGTGTTTGTGAAAAAGCCCATGTGGCATTATGCACTTCTCTATTTTACTATACTATTCAATGCTTGCTTTTCACAACTTTCTCTTATTATTTTATTAATTGAATTCAATTGTCAATACAAACGTGATGGTCTGTTACAAAGTAATGCTTGGTCTATGCTACTCATGCCCTTTGCCAGCATGCCAATAAACACCTTGCATTCACTTGTCTTTTTATGCACTATCTATTTCCCATTGATGGCTTTTCATATGTACTCGAGAGCATGTGTTAATGTCATCTACATTTTACTGTGCATCATTCACCCTCTTTTCCGTTTCCTTCCTTGCTGTATCTCTCTTTAAATTTAATTTTCTTTCTCTTCCCTTCTTTCAGGATGGCCACCAAGAAAGGAAAAGAGAAAGCAACTTCCAGACCACCAGCAAGAAGAGGAACTAAAAGAGCATTAGCGGCAGAGCCTTCTTCAACCGCAGTCAAGCCCTCAACAAAACGTGTCAAGAGGATAATAAAGGTTGACGAAAAGGAGAAAGCCTTTCCAGCAAAGGACGCTGCGCGATTTTCCAATCGCTACTGTGAGCAGATGTTCCCTATCCTGGCAGAAAGGAACTATAACAATGAATACCTTCTTATCCTCCCGTCCAATATTGCCACCTTTGTTGAGCCGCAAATTGAGCGAAGACAATGGGGTTTCCTACGGAAACAGCCAAGGCAGGTCAATCTTTCTTGGGTAGTTGAGTTCTACTCCAACTTCTACATGCCGACCCTACAGTCTGTTTATGTCCGGCAGAAGCAAGTCCCCATCACAGAAGAGGCCATTCAGCAAGCTCTGAGTCTTCCCCCTATTCCAGCAGGAATGGACGCTTTTCAAGAAGCCGCCCTTCAGCGCCAGAGATACCAATTCGACTGGGACTCCGTTCTCGGAGTCATCGCATTACCTGGCAGCCGTTGGATCTACGGATACCACCGTACCCGCCCTAAGGGAATCTTGGCTTCAGCACTTACCTTGGAGGCTCACATATGGGCACAGATCATGTCCCATTACATCTTTCCGAGCACTCATGAGTCCTCTTTCACTGCAGACATGGCTGTTCTACTATGGTGCATCCTTACAGACCAACCTCTGAATCTCTCAAGACATATCCGGAATGCTATGGAACACGTACAAATTGCGGGCAACTTACCTTTTCCCGCCTTGGTCTCAGATCTTGTCTCAGCAGCCGGAGTCTCCTACAGAGCTGGGGACACCAAAGCCATGCTTAAGTGGGATGATCAATATGTCCCTAACGGGAAATACCTCAGACTCTCAGTAGCCACTACAAGCCTTCCTACTGCTCCAGTTGAAGATAATCCTTCTTCAACACCACAAGCATCTACAACTGAGAAATTACTCCAGCAGATAATCGAACGGTTGGATCGGCAAGAACAGAAAGCAAAGATGAGAGAGTGCCGTAACGAGCGCCGATTCAAACACCTCAAGGAGCTACTCAAGGGACGCTTCAGAGACTCAGACACCCCGGACTCCACTTTCTTTACTAGCACAGGGAGCCATGACGGTCCCGATGATGGAGATACTGCTACCAGCCCACTCCTGTTTCTGACAGATGGCACCGAGGACGGTGCAAAGCCTTAAGTATGGGGAGGTCGGTCAGTACCTGACTTCCAGAGGTAAATTCTCTTCTCTGGCACCAATAATTAGGATATTTTAGTTAGATTTTTCTTTCCTTTATAGAATAGAATAAATTGCATAGGTTAGGATAGTTGCATGCATGTTCTACTTGATTGAAAAGACAATAAGTTTCTTTTAAAATCTATCTTTGGAAAAAAATTTCACGAATTTTTCAAAAAAAAAAATTCTTATGATAAATTTGCTTGAGTTGTATTTGGAACATGATATTTGAGTTAAAGAACACACAACCTGTGGAAGATTTGAGCCTTTATGAATGGTTACATTATTTAACCATAATTATTTCATTCTTGTGTGTTTACTTCTCTATGATTGTAATCTATATTTTGTTTTATCTTATATGTCCAATAGTTATTATATTCGCATGCTTGTACATGATTGAGGCCATTATTTTTTTAAACTCACTCATCCAAATTAAGCCTACCCTTTTCAATTACCTTTGTTAACCACTTTGAGCCTTTAATTCCCATTTGTTCGATATTTTACCACATTACTAACCTTAAGCCGAAAAACAATTGTATATCCCAAATTGAATCTTTGGTTAGCTTAAGATAGAATTATGTGTGCTAGTTAAGTATGGGAAATTGTGGGAACAAAAGTTGTTAAGGGAATGTGTCATAAAAATTTAAGGAGAATTTGGATACCTACTCATGTGAAAATATAAGAATGAAAAATCTATGTGCATTGATAAGCTTTATTTATTCAAAAAATAATAATAATAATAATAAATATGAAAAATCAATAAATAAGGGGACAAAATTACCCCAATGTTAAATTCAGAATTCAAAGATCAGTGCACATATGATAGAACCAAAATATAAGTTGATACATGAGTATGGATTGAAAAAGGGAATTCTGGGTAGCTAGGTATGAACTTTAAAGATTACATTAAGTGTATACAAGTTATGTTAGAGCTTGGGTTAATTAAAGATTCAATTTATTAGCTCACTTGACCAAATATACATCCCTACCTATACCTTAGCCCCATTACAACCTTGAAAAGACCTCATGATGTTTGCATTGATATATTAACTGTTGTTGATTGGTTAGGAGAAGAACAAAAATTAGAAAGCATGATTAGAGAAGGATAGAGTGATCACCCTATACACTAGAGATTAGAGCGTACATACATTATCAGTGAGGGTTCAATACTTGAATTTTTATGTTCCCTGCTTTCATGAGCTATCTTCTTGCGCTTTTATCCATTTTACTGTATAATGATAGAATTAGTGGAATTTGATTTGTAACTGTTTTGAAGAGCTTATTTACTTTTGATCAACTGGACAAGAATCATATAGTCGCATTTATTTATATGTATATAGGTTTGCATTGCATTTCATGAGTTTCTACATGTTCATACTTATTTCCTTATCTCCTTCAATTAAGCATGAGGACATGCTAATGTTTAAGTGTGGGGAGGTTGATAAACCACTATTTTATGGTTTATATTGTGTTTAATTGTGTGGTTTTATCATGATCCTTACCCACTTATTCATTAAATTAGCATGCATTTAGATTTCCATCCTGAATTTATTACATGTTTGAAAACTGCTTCCTAGAGACTTTAATTATTTATTTTTAATTCTCCTTTATTCCATTCGATGCTGAGATCTGTGTGTTAAGTGTTTCAGACTTTATAGGGGATGAATAAGTTGGAGATTTGAAAGGAAGCTAGCAAAAATGGAAGGAACACAAGAATTTGAGGAGATAACCAACGAGAAGTGACACGGTCGCATGGCTCACGCGACCGCGCGAAGGAGAGCAAATCGCAGCGACGCGGCCGCATGGCTCATGCAGCCGCGCGGATTAGAAAGCCCAAGCGATGCGGTAGCGTGGACGACGCAAACGCGTGGCGAGGAAAAACGCGAATGACGCGTCCGCATGGATGACGCGATCACGTGACATGTGCGATCTGCATAATCTGCAAAATTCGTTGGGGGCGATTTTGGACCCCATTTCGGCCCAGTTTTTGGCCCGGAATAGCAGACCAGAGTCAGAGAACATGCAGAAACAAAAGACACATTCATTCAGTAGTTTTAGATGGAGTTTTTCACTCTCTTAGGTTTTTCTCTCTAGGTTTTTAGGATTCTAATTTTGAATTGATCTGAGCATTGGAACATTGAGAAGAGTTATTTCCCTCATCAAGACTTCGTCATTCTAGTTCGTTTTCTTAACTTGGTTTCATTCTTCCATGTTCTTTGCTTTGTTCATTTTTGTATTTTAATGCTTTTATGGTTAATTAATGCAAGGATTATTTCTTTTTAATTCAATTTCAATTCCAATAATCATGTCCTCTTTTAATTCCCTTTCATGTGCTATGGATTCTTTATTTACAATGCGTGAGTAGTTTCCTTACTTGATGGGGAGTTGATTAAAAGGAACTCTTGAGTTGGAAGGATTGAAAGAAAATTCGTAATTGGGTTGAATGTTGGATTGCTATCCTGTCACCGACGCCAATCCCTTTGAACTAAGTGGGTTGCAACTTGTGAACAGATCTGGCATTTCAACTTGTTTGACTTTCCCTTACCTATTAAAGGATAACCAAACAGAATAACCATTAATTATAAATTAATCTTACAATCGCACCATCAATAGTAGAAATTCCAACCAATCAACTCCCAGTCAAGGCTTTTATTCATATTATTTAAATTTCCTCAATTTACATCCCAATTTACTTAGCTCAACTTCTTGGAACATCTGATTAATAAGATAGCACACTTTTTTGCAACTCGTTGGGAGACAACTTGGGACTTAAAACTCCCAGTAATTTTAATTGAAATTCTCTGTGACATACTTTTAAATTGATAGGCAGATTTTCGGTGAGTTAAGAACTATACTTGCAACGTAACCATTTTAATAATTTTTAATTCACCAGCTTCTGCCCCACATCAGTGAGATTTGAGCCTAATTGTGTGGTTACATCCTATGACCACTTACTTTCATTCTTGTGTGCATTATTCTTTTCCTATGATTGTAATCTTTGATTTGTTTGATTCTTTATGTCCATTATTTTGTGTACGCATGCATTTATATGATTGAAGCCATTGTTCAAATAGCTCACTTACCCAAATAACCTACCTTTTATCTTCCATTGTTAGCCAATTTTGAGCCTATGCTTAACTCATTTGTTCATAATTGTAACACATTACAGGCTTAAGTGAAAAACAATAAATGTCCCTTGTTTGGATCTTTGATTAGCTTAGGCTAGTGAGAGTGTTTATTACTCGATTTTGGGAAGGTTGAGTACATTGGTTGAGGTAAAAGTGTAATTTTTATTTTTGTTAAAAATATTAGGAATTGGGTACATATTCATGCACCATATGTAAAACCATATGCATTGATATGTTTGTATATATTTTTCAAAAAAATGTAGAAAAAAAATATATATATATATAAAGAAAAATATATAGAAAAAGAATACAATAAAAAGGGGACAAAAATGCCCCAAAGTAAAGTTCAATAAAAATCAATGCATATGGAATGTTAATTAAAGAGAATGCATGAGTATGTGAAAAAAGTGGGAATCATGGGTAGCTAGGTTGTGTATTAGAATTGTATAGGTTGTTACATGTGTTAGGTGAGAGCTTAGGCTAATCAAAGATACAAATTTCAAGCTCACTTGACCATATGCATCCCTACCTTTACCCTACCCCCATTATAACCTATGGGAAGTCCTCTTGATATTTGTATGCATGCATAAAGTAATTGTTGATTTTTAGATGGAAAACAAATCTTGGAAAGCATGATTAGGAAAGAATTGAGTGAATCAACCCCATACACTTTAGTGCATAGAGCGGATACACATCCGGCGAGGGTTCAATCGCTCAATTACATGTTTCCACCCTTGATCATATTTTCTTGCAAGTTTATGAACTCTTTCAAATGATTCAATCCAATTGTGGTTTGCTTTGATTGCTAATACCTTAGCCCTTGTGCTTGCATGTGTATTCTTGAAAATTGATTTATTTTGACTAAGCCATTGCATCATATAAATAGATTGCATATAGATAGGTTGCATTTAGTTAGTTGCATTGAATAAATGTTAATACCCTTTGCTTCTTCTTGATTTTAGCATGAGGACATGCTTAGTTTAAGTGTGGGGAGATTTGATAAACCCCGATTTCGTGATTTATCTTGTGCTTATTTTGGGGGATTTTACCACCTTTTTCCACATTTATTCAATGAAATAGCATGGTTTTGTAATTCTCCCTTAAATTTTGCTTAAGTGTAAAAACATGCTTTTTAGGCTTTAAATTGGTAATTTTGATTCACTTTAATTCTATTCGATACCTTGATATGTGTGTTGAGTGATTTCAGGTTTATAAGGCAAGTATTGGATGGAAGAAATTAATAGAAAAGCATACAAAGGGGAGAATGCATGAAGAAACAAAGATTGAAAATGCATCAAAGGACGCGCACGCGCACAAGGCGCGCATGCGCAAAAGTGGTCTCGTCCATAGACGCGCACGCGTACATGACGCTTCCGCGCGGATGGAGAATTTACCAATCGACGCGCACGCGCACATGGCACTCACGCGCCGGTACTCTTACATGGCCCACTTAAAGGCAAAACGATGGGGGCAATTTCTGAGCTGCTCAGGCCCAAATCCAACTTGTTTTTTAGTGTATTTCATGCAGAATTGAAGTCCAAGAAAAAGGGGAGCAATTAGTTTTAGCCAACATGAGCCTTTAGTTATTTTTCTAGAGAGAGAAGTCCCTCTTCTCTCTAGAATTAGGTTAGGATTAGGTTAGATTATCTTGGATTCATGTTTAATTACTTGATTTCATCTTGTTTCTTCTATAATTTCTCATCTCTACATCTTGATTCTCTTAATTTTTATGTTAATTTCTCATTTTGCTCTCTTTTGTGATGATGAACTCATGTTAGATTTGGTTTACATTTAATGAAATTTTGATGTTGATGTTTCTTTAATTGAAGAATTGAGTTGTGATCTTACTTTTCTTGCAATTAGTAGTTGGTAGATTTTATTATTCTTGCAATTTATGATATTTACTTTTATTGCACTCTATGTGTTTGATGAAATGTTCTCTTTAGTTTTTGAGTAGTTTTGTCAACTCTTGGTCTAAGCCAAGGGAATTGGGTAAACTTGAGTTATTGAGTATGATGAATTGGTGAATTGAGAACCCATGGTGATCAATTTGATACCCATTGACGCTAACCCACCATTAATTTAATTAGTAGGTAGGTTAGGACTTAAGGGTTGATGTGATTAAACCTATTTGACGTACTTCAAGCTTAAGAGTAAATGTTACGTACTTAAAGCTTTTGGGAAGTAGACTTAATAGGTTGGTCTCTCATAATTATCAATATTCGATTTGTTGACAAGGATGGTGATCTCAATTACCTAAGTCTTAGTCAAGAGTTCTTTATTTTGCTCTCTTTACTTACTTACTTAATTTACTTTCTTGCCATCTCATGAACCAAAAACCCCCATTTACCTCTTCATAGCCCATAATTGAGCACTCCATTATTTTCTAGGGAGACGACCCAGAGTCTAAATACTTCGGTTAATTCTTATTTGGGGTTTGTTACTTGTGACAACTCAATTTTTTGATGTGAGAATTGTTTCTTGGTTTGGAACAATACTTAAAACGAAGTAATTCTTTTCTATAAGAAGAAAATCTAGACCATCAAGCAAATATCATTCATCACCCACATGTTGAGTAACTCACAAAACAAGGAAGTCAAAGTGTACTTACACTTTGGAACTCAACACATGCAGAAGGCACAGTGAGATAAGAGTTGGCGCCTCTTCCCACGCTAGGTGCCACTCCCCAAGTGGGAAAATATTTAACCCTTTTTCATTTACCACCATTCAATTCACACCCCTCACACCTTATAAAAGCCTCACACTCCCAACTCTTCTCCCACTCTAAACCCCTGATCACACATGAAGAGAATCCATACACCCTTCTTCTCCCTTTCTCTTTTTGTCTTCTACTACCTCTCTTCCCCTACTTCTTTTCCCTTTCTCTTGATTGGGACAATCAAGTCCTAAGTTTGGTGTTGGAGCAAAACCTTATTTTGCTTGCCTCTTTTGCAACCTCCCCCAAATTTTTTTTTACAACCTCAAACACACTCTCTCAACCTAATGGCACCACCAAAAAGCTCAGCCTCAAAGAAAAGAAAAACCAAGGAACTCACCTCTGGATCCTCAAGCTCTTTCAACGAATACAAGTTTCTCTCCGCATTCAACCATAATCAATTCTATGGTTAGGTGAGTGAGAGGGAGATCATTCCAGAAGTTGAGTTCCAATTAGGGAGGAACGAGCATCCTGAAATCAACATTGAGATCAACAGTAGGGGCTGGTCACTCCTATGCAACCCACAAAGGAAGGTAGTAGAGAGCTTGGTGGGGGAGTTTTATGCTAATGCTGTGCCTCAACCAGGACAACACTATGGCTACATTAGCTATGTGAGGGGGAAGTCCTTTGACTATAGTCCCTCCAGCATAGAGAGAATGCTAATGGTGAAGAGGACAAGCTCCACCCGAAGCTATGAAGAAAGAATGAAGCAACAAGACCCTAGATTTGATGAAATCCTAAACGAGATTTGCGTGCTGAATGTGCAATGGATCAAGGACAAGGATGGGATACCCAACCAATTAAGAAGAAGTGATCTGAGTCCCCAAGCTAGCGGGTGGCTGGAATTTGTAGGGAGGTCCCTAATCCCCACATCCAACAGTTCAGAGGTGACTAAGGAGAGAGCTGTTCTCATATACAGCATCATAAAAGGTGAGAATGTCAATGTGGGGGAGATGATTGCCAACAATATCAACAAGGTACTGAAAAGCACTAGTGACAACACAAGGTTGGCATTCCCCAGTATCATACAGAGGTTATGTGATGAAGCTGGAGTTGAAATGATCATTGATGAGGTGATGGTGAAGTAAGACAAATTCATAATTACCAAGAAGATGGCCAAAGTGGTGGCTGTTAACCCACTTCAATGGGCCAGAGAACAAAGAGCTCATGCTCATGGACCACAACAACAACAAGAAGAGGAAGAGGCAGAAGAGCAACCACACTTTCTAGCACTTCAACCACCACCACCACACTACCAATACCAACAATTTCATGAAGGATTTAACTGGGAACAACTACAAGGAGATGTACACCAAATGAAGGGAGAACTACACCACCTAAGAGAAGATGTCAATCAACTCAAAGAGACTCAGCAACAACAATGGAGCCAAGTGAACCAAAACATACAGCAACTCTAAGGGGGTTTTGAGAACCTCAAGGAGCAGCAGGACCAGATTGACTAGGGAGAGGTGCAAAGTGCACTGGACAAAATAGTAGAGCAAGGCAAATGGCAACAAAGGAACCTGGCTGAATTCAGAAATCTCTACGACACCAAAACCATATCCAGGAGGCAGTATGACATCAATACACAAGCGAAGCTGAATCACTTGTGTAATGCCGTGGCCGCTCTAAACCTAGAATACCCAACCTTCATGCAAGGAATGGAGGAGCTCAGCACAAGGCAGGAAGAAATAGCATACCAGCACAAGGAAAATGTGAAATCCTACATGAGGAGACTAGGATTCTGGAAACCCAAAGGCAAGAAAGCACAAGAACGTTCCTCCAAGCAAGATGAAGGTGGCTCCTCCCCTTCCAAAAAGAAGGACAAAGGAAAGGGGCCAATGAACTGAAGATGAAGCTGCTCAAGGTTATTGAGTCCCATGTTTGACACTCTCTAATTTTTGAAATAATGTTTAAGTTTTTGTTGATTTATTTTCTATCAAAATAAATAGTCATGCTAGGATAGTTTATGTTTTCTGCTTAGTTTTATTTCATGTTTGAAGTCTTTATGAGTCCTTTAGATTACAAGAAAGAAAATGCAATGTATTTCAAGTCTTCTTCAACATAAACAAAGTAGAGTTTATTTCCATAAGAGTTACTGTGAATTGTGCAAAAACAGAAAGTAAGAGAAACCAAGGCCAAAGATAGATCATCCAACAAACTAAGGAATAAGAAACTAAGTGTAGCACCTTGAATGAACTAAAAAGAAAATAAGTTATGGAAAGCAACTAGTCTTAGAAGGTATAACAAGAAAAGGTTAAAGGATGTTCCTTGAATATCCATAGAACCAAGAAGTAGTAAGCAATAAAGACTCAAGGCTCTGAGCATAACTACTTGGATGGAAAAGAAACACTAAAAAGCTCAAAAAAGGAGAGTTAAAGATCCTAGTAGATGCTTGTGGTGAAGATGTGTCAAGAAGAGGCTTGGGCAAGTAGATTCTTAGGGGTGTTTCAACACCCAGTACCCTAAAACCAACTGGTTTGGGAGTGCTAATTGAAAGCTTAATTAAAGGGTTGTCTTGAGACAAAACACTTAGAGTCGTGGTCAAGAAAGCACAACCAAAGAGAAAGTGAAACAACTCTTACTACTACAAGGTGACAATCAATAGAAAGGACCCCTGAAGCTTATACTTGAAAGAACCGTCAAGGATCTAAGAGTTTTTCATGACATTAAAACATTCATACATGTGTGAACACTTAACCCTATCCTTAGTTATGTTGCATTCATTCAAAGGCCAAGGTCTCAATTTATAAAAGGGCTACTCACATTGATTTGCTTAGGACAAACAAAGCTTAAGTTTGGTGTTGTGATGACTTGCATCATTTACCCTTCTTTCTTGCATAAAGAGGACCATAAAAGAGCATAAATCTCATTTGATCAGTATAATTCATGCATTATTTGATGGATATTATGGTACACTACTTTGAGATGAGTTATGCTAAATTTCAGGTGAAAAAGGCATCAAAAATGGGAAGAAAGCAACAAAGAAGCTTGGCATGTGAAACTGGCGTGTCACTTAGAACAAACGCCACAAAAATGCACTGGCGTGGCATGCCAAGAGCTGGGCGTGGCACGCCAGTACTAAATTCCAGAGAAGAATTCCAAGCATTCATATGGGTGTGGCACGCCAGGAACTGGGCGTGGCACGCTAGTACAAAGTTCCAGAGAGCAACAATGGAGGACACAAAAGGGGTGTGGCACGCCTAACCCATCAGCCACTATGGGCGTGCCACTTAAGCCAAGGGGCGTGGCACGCCAACTCATCACTCCAGGGGGAACCTTCACTATGGCGTGCCACTTGGTATCGAAGGCATGGCACGCCAACTCCAAAAAGTCATTTGGGCGTGCCCCTTGAGGATCCAGGGGTAGCACGCCAAGCTTGAAGAGTCCACAAATGTATGGGCTTGCCACTTGAACAGCATGGCGTGGCACGCTAGTACAAAAATCCAGAGAAGGGGCTGAAAGCAATTGAAGACTGGGCGTGCCACTTGAAGTCGAAGGCGTGGCACACCAGGCTCTAAATCTTACTTAGGCGTGCCACTTGAGCGACTAGGTGGGGCACACCAATGCACAAAGAGGCAAAAGCAAGGGTTGGGCGTGTGATGAGCGGATAATTTATACGCTTTTTGGCATTGTTTTTAGTAGGATCTAGTTACTTTTAGGGATGTTTTCATTAGTTTTTATGTTAAATTCACATTTATGGACTTTACTATGAGTTTGTGTATTTTTCTGTGATTTCAGGTATTTTCTGGCTGAAATTGAG
Source organism: Arachis hypogaea (assembly GCF_003086295.3). Lineage (NCBI taxonomy): Eukaryota > Viridiplantae > Streptophyta > Magnoliopsida > Fabales > Fabaceae > Arachis > Arachis hypogaea. The sequence goes on from NC_092049.1 coordinate 51,723,499, forward strand.
GGACTTGAGCAAAAATCATATTCAGAGGTTGAAGAAGGACTGCTGATGCTGTTGGATTCTGACCTCCCTGCACTCAAAGTGGATTTTCTGGAGCTACAGAACTCAAAATGGCGCGCTTCCAATTGCATTGGAAAGTAGACATCCAGGGCTTTCCAGCAATATTTAATAGTCCATACTTTGGCCGAGTTTAGACGACGTAAAAGAGCGTTGAACGCCAGTTCTACGCTGCTGTCTGGAGTTAAACGCCAGAAACAAGTCACAAACCAGAGTTGAACGCCAGAAATACGTTACAACCTGGCGTTCAACTCCAGAAAGAGCCTCTGCACGTGTAACATTCAAGCTCAGCCCAAGCACACACCAAGTGGGCCCCGAAAGTGGATTTATGCATCAATTACTTACTTCTGTAAATCCTAGTAGCTAGTTTATTATAAATAGGACCTTTTACTATTGTATTAGACATCTTTGGATCATCCTGGATTGTATTTTTGATCTTGTGATCACGTTTGAGGGCTGGCCTCTCGTCCATGCCTGAACCTTTCACTTATGTATTTTTAACGGTAGAGTTTCTACACTCCATAGATTAAGGTGTGGAGCTCTGCTGTTCCTCAAAGATTAATGCAAAGTACTACTGTCTTTCTATTCAATTCAACTTATTCCGCTTCTAAGATATCCATTCGCACCCAAGAACATGATGAATGTGATGATTATGTGATGCTCATCATCATTCTCCCTTACGAACGCGTGCCTGACAAACACTTCCGTTCTACATGCAAACAAGCTAGAATGAATATCTCTTGGATCTCTTAATCAGGATCTTCGTGGTATAAGTTAAAACCCATGGATGGCCATTCCTGAGGTCCGAAAAGTCTAAACCTTGTCTGTGGTATTCCGAGTAGGATCCGGGAAGGGATGGCTGTGACGTACTTCAAATTCGCGAGTGCTGGGCGTAGTGACAGACGCAAAAGTATAGTAAATCCTATTCCAGTATGATCGAGAACCTCAAATGATTAGCCGTGCCGTGACAGAGCATTTGGACCATTTTCAAAAGAGGAGGGGATTGTAGCCACTGACAACGGTGATGCCCTTGCATAAAGCTTCCCATGGAAAGGAGTAGGACTGATTGGATGAAGACAGCAAGAAAGCAGAGGTTCAGAGGAACGAATGCATCTCCATACGCTTATCTGAAATTCTCACCAGTGATTTACATAAGTGTTTCTATCTTTATTTTCTATTTATTTATTATTTATTTTCGAAAACCCCATTACTATTTTATATCCGCCTGACTGAGATTTACAAGGTGACCATAGCTTGCTTCATACCAACAATCTCCGTGGGATTCGACCCTTACTCACGTAAGGTATTACTTGGACGACCCAGTGCACTTGCTGGTTAGTTGTATCGAAGTTGTGACAAATTATGAATTGAGATTAGAGCACCAAGTTTTTGGAGCCATTACCAGAGATCACAATTTCGTGCACCAAGTTTTTGGCGCCGTTGCCGAGGATTGTTCGAGTTTGGACAACTGACAGTTCAACTTGTTGCTCAGATTAGGTAATTTTCTTTTTGTTTGTTTTCAAAAAAATTTTCAAAAATCTTTCAAAAATTTTTCTCTTGTTTTCAAAAAAAAAATGTTTTCAAAAATATATTTTTCTTCAGAATTTTTAAGAATGAATTCCAGTGTTTCATGAAGCATGTTGAAGCCTGGCTGGCTGTAAAGCCATATCCAAACTCCTTTGGGATTGGTCTTCAACTAATTACCTCAATGGATGTAATTCCATTCTAAAGCTTGGCTGGCTATTAAGCCATGCCTGACCCTTTGATTGAAGCTTTAGACTAAAGAGCATAAGATTCCTGGAATTCATATTAAAAATTTTGGAATCCTTATTTTTTTTTTTCAAAATGATTTTCGAAAAAAAAATTAAAAGAAAATACAAAAAAAATCATAAAATCAAAAAAATCAAAAATATTTTGTGTTTCTTGTTTGAGTCTTGAGTCATGTTATAAGTTTGGTGTCAATTGCATGTGCATCTTGCATTTTTTCGAAAATTTCATGCATTCATAGTGTTCTTCATGATCTTCAAGTTGTTCTTGGTAAGTCTTCTTGTTTGATCTTTGCATTTGCATGTTTTGTGTCTTTTCTTGTTTTTCATATGCATTCTTGAATTCTTTATGTCTAAGCATTAAAGAATTCTAAGTTTGGTGTCTTGCATGTTTTCTTTGCATTAAAAATTTTTCAAAAATGTGTTCTTGATATTCATCATGATCTTCATAGTGTTCTTGGTGTTCATCTTGACATTCATAGCATTCTTGCATGCATCACATGTTTTGATCTAAAATTCTTATGCATTGCATAATTTTCATGTTTTTCTCTCTCATCATTAAAAATTCAAAAATCAAAAAAAATATCTTTCCCTTTTTCTCTCTTAAAATTTCGAAAATTAGATTTGACTTTTTCAAAAAAATTTTAAAATCTAGTTGTTTTTATGAGTCAAATCAAATTTTCAATTTGAAAATCTTATCTTTTTCAAAAATCTTTTTCAAAAATCAAATCTTTTTCATTTTTCTTAAGTTATTTTCGAAAATTCTAAAAATATTTTTCAAAAATCTTTCTCTTATTTTTATATCAAATTTTCGAAAATAACAATAACAATTAATGTTTTGATTCAAAAATTTCAAGTTTGTTACTTGCTTGTTAAGAAAGATTCAAACTTTAAGTTCTAGAATCATATCTTGTGATTTCTTGTGAATCAAGTCATTAATTGAGATTTTAAAAATCAAATCTTTTTCAAAAACTAATTTCTATCATATCTTTTCAAAAATATCTTCTTATCTTATCTTTTTCAAAATTGATTTTCAAAATTTGTTTCAACTAACTAACTAACTTTTTGTTTGTTTCTTATCTTTTTCAAAACCACCTAACTAACTCTTTCTCTCTCATTTTCAAAAATATCTTCCCCCTTTTTCAAAAATTTCTTTTTAATTAACCAATTATTTTAATTTTCAAAAATTATCTTCCTCTCTCATATCCTTCTATTTATTTATTCATCTACTAATACTCCTCTTCATTTCACATCTCTGCTCCTATCATTACCTTTGTGTTTGGATTATCCATTCTTTTCTTCCACTCACACAGGGACCTCTATACTGTGGTATAAAGAATCCCTATTATTATTATTATTATTTTTCTGTGCCCTCTTCTTTGTCATATGAGCAGGAGCAAAGACAAGAATATTCTTGTTGAAGCAGATCCAGAACCTGAAAGGACTCTGAAGAGAAAACTAAGAGAAGCTAAATTACAACAATCCAGAGATAACCTTATAGAAATTTTCGAACAAGAAGAGGAGATGGCAGCTGAAAATAATAATAATGCAAGGAGGATGCTCGGTGACTTTACTGCACCTAATTCCAATTTACATGGAAGAAGCATCTCCATCCCTACCATTGGAGCAAACAATTTTGAGCTGAAACCTCAGCTAGTTTCTCTGATGCAGTAGAACTGCAAGTTTCATGGACTTCCATCTGAAGATCCTTTTCAGTTCTTAACTGAATTCTTGCAGATATGTGATACTATTAAGACTAATGGAGTAGATCTTGAAGTCTACAGGCTCATGCTTTTCCCTTTTGCTGTAAGAGACAGAGCTAGAATATGGTTGGACTCTCAACCCAAAGACATCCTGAACTCTTGGGATAAGCTGGTCACGGCTTTCTTAGCCAAGTTCTTTCCTCCTCAAAAGCTGAGCAAGCTTAGAACTGATGTTCAAACCTTCAGACAAAAAGAAGGTGAATCACTCTATGAAGCTTGGGAAAGATACAAGCAGCTGACCAAAAAGTGTCCTTCTGACATGCTTTCAGAATGGACCATCCTGGATATATTCTATGATGATTTATCTGAACTATCAAAGATGTCATTGGACACTTCTGTAGGTGGATCCATTCACCTAAAGAAAACGCCTGCAGAAGCTCAAGAACTCATTGACATGGTTGCTAATAACCAGTTCATGTACACTTCTGAGAGGAACCCTGTGAGTACTGGGACGCCTATGAAGAAGGGAGTTCTTGAAATTGATACTCTGAATGCCATATTGGCTCAGAACAAAATATTGACTCAGCAAGTCAATATGATTTCTCAGAGTCTGAATGGAATGCAAGCTGCATCCAACAGTACTCAAGAGGCATCTTCTGAAGAAGAAGCTTATGATCCTGAGAACCCTGCAAATTACAGAGTTAAATTACATGGGTGAACCATATGGAAACACCTACAATCCATCATGGAGAAATCACCCAAATCTTTCTTGGAAGGATCAAAAGCCTCAACAAGGCTTTAATAATGGTGGAAGAAACAGGTTTAGCAATAGCAAGCCTTTTCCATCATCCACTCAGCAACAGACAGAGAACTCCGAACAAAATACTTTTAATTTAGCAAACTTAGTCTCTGATCTATCCAAGGCCACTGCAAGTTTCATGAATGAAACAAGGTCTTCCATTAGAAATTTGGAAGCACAAGTGGGCCAGCTGAGTAAAAGGATCACTGAAATCCCTCCTAATACTCTCCCAAGCAATACAGAAGAGAATCCAAAAGGAGAGTGAAAGGCCATTGAATTAATTACCATGGCCGAACCCACAAGAGAGGAGAAGGACGTGAATCCCAAGGAGGAAGACCTCCTGGGACGTCCAGTGATCAATAAGGAGCTTCCCTCTGAGGAACCTAAGGAATCTGAGACTCATCTAGAGACCATAGAGATTCCATTCAACCTCCTTATGCCATTCATGAGCTCTGATGAGTATTCCTCCTCTGAAGAGAATGAGGATGTTACTAAAGAGCAAGCTGCCAAGTTCCTTGGTGCAATCATGAAGCTAAATGCCAAATTATTTGGCATTGATACTTGGGAAGATGAACCTCCCTTGTTCACCAATGAACTAAGTGATCTGGATCAACTGACATTGCCTCAGAAGAAACAGGATCCTGGAAAGTTCATAATACCTTGTACTATAGGCACCATGATCTTTAAGGCTCTGTGTGACCTTGGTTCAGGTATAAACCTCATGCCCCTCTCTGTAATAGAGAAACTGGGAATCTATGGGGTACAAGCTGCTAAAATCTCATTAGAGATGGCAGACAATTCAAGAAAACAGGCTTATGGACAAGTAGAGGACGTGTTAGTAAAGGTTGAAGGCCTTTACATCCCTGCTGATTTCATAGTCCTGGATACTGGAAAGGAAGAGGAGGAATCCATCATTCTAGGAAGACCTTTCCTAGCCACAGCAAGAGCTGTGATTGATGTGGACAGAGGAGAATTGATCATTCAATTAAATAAGGACAACCTTGTGTTTACAACTCAAGGATCTCTCTCTGCATCCATGGAGAGGAAGCAGAAAAAGCTTCTCTCAAAGCAGAGTCAACCAAAGCCCCCACAGTCAAACTCTAAGTTTGGTGTTGGGAGGCCACAACCAAACTCTAAGTTTGGTGTCAAACCCCCATATCCAAACTCTAAGTTTGGTGTTGGGAGGTCTCAACAAAGCTCTGCACATATGTGAGGCTCCATGAGAGCCCACTGTCAAGCTATAAGAAGCGCTTGTTGGGAGGCAACCCAATGTTTAATTATCTAATTTTATTTTTGTTTTTCATGTTTTATTAGGTTCATGATCATGTGGAGTCACAAAATAAATATAAAAATTGAAAACGGAATCAAAAACAGCAGAAGAAAAATCACACCCTGGAGGAAGACCTTACTGGCATTTAAACGCCAGTAAGAAGCATGTTTTGGGCGTTCAACGCCAGAACAGAGCATGGTTCTGGCGCTAAACGCCAGAAATGGGCAGCATCTGGGCGTTTGAACGCCAGAAATGCACCCTGGAGGAGAGCTGGCGCTGAACGCCCAGAACAAGCATGGTTCTGGCGTTCAACGCCAGAAATAGGCTACAAATGGGCGTTCAACACCCAGAATAAGCACCAACCTGGCGCTGAACGCCCAGAGTTGTGTGCAAGGGCATTTTACATGCCTAATTTGGTGCAAGGTTGTGAATCCTTGAACACCTTAGGATCTGTGGACCCCACAGGATCACCTCAGGATCTGTGGACACCACAGGATCCCTACCTACCTCCACTTACTTCTTCTCACCCCTCTTTCACACAATCCCATAAACATTCTTCCCCAAAACCCTTCACCACTCACATCTATCCACTCTTCCCCATAAACCTACCTCATAAACTCCACCTACCTTCAAAATTCAAAATCAATTTCCCACCCAAACCCACCCTAAATGGCCGAACCTTAACCTCCTCTCCCTTCCCTATATAAAGCCTTCCATTCTTCCTCATTTTCACACAACACAACCCTCTCTTCTCTTCTTGGCCGAAACACACCTCCCCCCTCTTCTCCATCTTTTCTTCTTCTTCTTCTTCATCTTTTCTTTCTTCTCTTGCTCGAGGGCGAGCAAAATTCTAAGTTTGGTGTGGTAAAAGCATAAGCTTTTTGTTTTTCCATTACCATTGATGGCACCTAAGACCGGAGAATCCTCTAGAAAAGGGAAAGGGAAGACAAAAGCTTCCACCTCCGAGTCATGGGAGATGGAAAGGTTCATCTCCAAAGCCCATCAAGACCACTTCTATGATGTTGTGGCCAAGAAGAAGGTGATCCCCGAGGTCCCTTTCAAACTCAAAAGAAATAAGTATCTGGAGATCCGACATGAAATTCAAAGAAGAGGTTGGGAAGTTCTAACAAACCCCATCCAACAAGTCGGCATCCTAATGGTTCAAGAGTTCTATGCTAATGCATGGATCACTAGGAACCATGATCAAAGTAAGAACCCGAACCCAAAGAATTATCTCACCATGGTTCAGGGGAAATACTTAGATTTTAGTCCAAAAAATGTGAGGTTGGCGTTCAACTTGCCAAACATGGAAGAAAACGCACGCCCCTACACAAGGAGAGTCAACTTTGATCAAAGGTTGGACCAAGTCCTCATGGACATATGTGTAGAAGGAGCTCAATGGAAGATTGACTCAAAAGGCAAACCGGTTTAACTAAGAAGACTGGACCTTAAGCCTGTAGCTAGAGGATGGTTGGAGTTCATTCAATGCTCAATCATTCCCACTAGCAACCGGTCTGAAGTTACTATAGACCGGGCCATCATGATCCATAGCATCATGATTGGAGAAGAGGTGGAAGTTCATGAGATTATACCTCAAGAACTCTACAAGGTGGCTGACAAGTCCTCCACTATGGCAAGGTTAGCCTTTCCTCACCTCATTTGCCACCTATGCAATTTGGCTGGGATTGACATAGAGGGAGATATCCTCATTAAAGAGGACAAGCCCATCACTAAGAAAAAGATGGAGCAAGCAAGAGAGCTCATTCATGGAGCTCAAGAGGCGCATGAAGCTCATCACCGTGAGATTCCAAAGATGCCTCAAATGCATTTTCCTCCACAAAACTATTGGGAGCAAATCAACACCTCCCTAGGAGAACTAAGCTCCAACATGGAACAATTAAGGGTGGAACATCAAGAGCACTCCATCATCCTTCATGAAATTAGAGAAGATCAAAAAGCAATGAGGGAGGAGCAACAAAGGCAAGGAAGAGACATAGAAGAGCTCAAGGACATCATTGGTTCCTCAAGAAGGAAACGCCACCATCACTAAGGTGGACTCATTCCTTGTTCTTACTTTCTCTGTTTTTCATTTTCTCTATGTTAAGTGCTTATCCATGTTTGTGTCTTCATTACATGATCATTAGTAGTTAGTAACTTTGTCTTAAAGTTATGAATGTCCTATGAATCCATCACCTCTCTTAAATGAAAAATGTTTTAATTCAAAAGAACAAGAAGTACATGAGTTTTGAATTTATCCTTGAACTTAGTTTAATTATATTGATGTGGTGACAATGCTTCTTGTTTTCTGAATGTATGCTTGAACAGTGCATATGTCTTTTGAAGTTGTTATTTAAGAATGTTAAATATGTTGGCTCTTAAAAGAATGATGACAAGGAGACATGTTATTTGATAATCTGAAAAATCATAAAAATGATTCTTGAAGCAAGAAAAAGCAGCAAAAAACAAAGCTTGCAAAAAAAATAGCGAAAAAAAAAAGAGAAAAAGCAAGCAGAAAAAGCCAATAACCCTTAAAACCAAAAGGCAAGGGCAAATAAAAAGGATCCCAAGGCTTTGAGCATCAGTGGATAGGAGAGCCTAAAGGAATAAAATCCGGGTCTAAGCGGCTAAACCAAGTTGTCCCTAACCATGTGCTTGTGGCGTGTAGGTGTCAAGTGAAAACTTGAGACTGAGCGGTTAAAGTCAAGGTCCAAAGCAAAAAAAAAAAAAAGAGTGTGCTTAAGAACCCTGGACACCTCTAATTGGGGACTTTAGCAAAGCTGAGTCACAATCTGAAAACGTTCACCCAATTATGTGTCTGTGGCATTTATGTATCCAATGGTAATACTGGAAAACAAAGTGCTTAGGGCCACGGCCAAGACTCATAAAATAGCTGTGTTCAAGAATCATCATACTGAACTAGGAGAGTCAATAACACTATCTAAACTCTGAGTTCCTATAGAAGCCAATCATTCTGAACTTCAATGAATAAAGTGAGATGCCAAAACTATTCAAGAGGCAAAAAGCTCTAAGTCCCGCTCATTTAATTGGAGCTATGTTTCATTGATAGTTTGGAATTTATAGTATATTCTCTTCTTTTTATCCTATTTGATTTTCAGTTGCTTGGGGACAAGCAACAATTTAAGTTTGGTGTTGTGATGAGCGGATAATTTATACGCTTTTTGGCATTATTTTTAGTATGTTTTTAGTAGGATCTAGTTACTTTTAGGGATGTTTTCATTAGTTTTTATGTTAAATTCACATTTCTGGACTTTACTATGAGTTTGTGTATTTTTCTGTGATTTCAGGTATTTTCTGGCTGAAATTGAGGGACTTGAGCAAAAATCTGATTCAGAGGTTGAAGAAGGACTGCTGATGCTGTTGGATTCTGACCTCGCTGCACTCAAAGTGAATTTTCTGGAGCTACAGAACTCAAAATGGCGCTATTCCAATTGCGTTGGAAAGTAGACATCTAGGGTTTTCCAGAAATGTATAATAGCCCATACTTTGGCCGAGTTTAGATGATGTAAAAGGGCGTTGAACGCCAGTTCTACGCTGCTGTCTGGAGTTAAACGCCAGAAACAAGTCACAAACCAGAGTTGAACACCAGAAATACGTTACAACCTGACGTTCAACTCCAGAAAGAGCCTCTGCACGTGTAACATTCAAGCTCAGCCCAAGCACATACCAAGTGGGTCCCGAAAGTGGATTTATGCATCAATTACTTACTTCTGTAAACCCTAGTAGCTAGTTTATTATAAATAGGACCTTTTACTATTGTATTAGACATCTTTGGATCATCCTGGATTGTATATTTGATCCTGTGATCATGTTTGAGGGCTGGCCTCTCGGCCATGCCTGAACCTTTCACTTATGTATTTTTAACGGTAGAGTTTCTACACTCCATAGATTCAGGTGTGGAGCTATGCTGTTCCTCAAAGATTAATGCAAAGTACTACTGTCTTTCTATTCAATTCAACTTATTCCGCTTCTAAGATATCCATTCGAACCCAAGAACATGATGAATGTGATGATTATGTGACGCTCATCATCATTCTCCCTTACGAACGCGTGCCTGACAAACACTTCCGTTCTACATGCAAACAAGCTAGAATGAATATCTCTTGGATCTCTTAATCAGGATCTTCGTGGTATAAGTTAGAACTCATGGATGGCCATTCCTGAGGTCCGGAAAGTCTAAACCTTGTCTGTGGTATTCCGAGTAGGATCCAAGAAGGGATGGCTGTGACGTACTTCAAACTCGCGAGTGCTGGGCGTAGTGACAGACGCAAAAGGATAGTAAATCCTATTCCAGTATGATCGAAAATCTCAAATGATTAGCCGTGCCGTGACAGAGCATTTGGACCATTTTCAAAAGAGGAGGGGATTGTAGCCACTGACAACGGTGATGCCCTTGCATAAAGCTTGCCATGGAAAGGAGTAAGACTGATTGGATGAAGACAGCAGGAAAGCGGAGGTTCAGAGGAACGAATGCATCTCCATACGCTTATCTGAAATTCTCACCAGTGATTTACATAAGTGTTTCTATCTTTATTTTCTATTTATTTATTATTTATTTTCGAAAACCCCATTACTATTTTATATCCGCCTGACTGAGATTTACAAGGTGACCATAGCTTGCTTCATACCAACAATCTCCGTGGGATTCGACCCTTACTCACGTAAGGTATTACTTGGACGACCCAGTGCACTTGCTGGTTAGTTGTATCGAAGTTGTGACAAATTATGAATTGAGATTAGAGCACCAAGTTTTTGGAGCCATTACCAGAGATCACAATTTCGTGCACCAGCGTGCCACTTGATGTCGAAGGCGTGGCACGCCAACCCAAGAATCTAACTATGGCGTGCCACTTGAGTACTGGGCATGGCACGCCAGCTACTGGAACCAAGGCAAGATTATGGGTGTGGCACACTGGTATAAGTTTCTAGAGAGGGTGAAGTAGGCCAAATACATGGGGCGTGCCACTTGGTGTCAAAGGCGTGGCACGCCATCCACTATTCCTCACTTGGGCGTGCCACTTGAATCCCAGGCGTGGCATGCCAGTGTCATTCAGAGAGTAAAAGAACCATTGGGGCGTGCCACTTGAGTTCGTGGCGTGGCACGCCAAACAGAGGAGTCACTTGTTCACAAAGGAGCGTGGCACGCCATATCCTGGGTGTGCCACGCTAGTTCAACTTCCCAGAGAGCTTGGTCAAGCATGCAACAAGGGCGTGGCACGCCATACCCTGGGCGTCCCATGCTAGTTCAAGTTTCCAAAGGCAAAGATAAGTGAAAAAAGGCTGGTTCGTGCCACTTAAGCTCAAAGGCGTGGCACGCTGGTGCACGAATTGTAAATCACACTTTTCACAACTCGTACCACTAACCAGCAAGTGAACTTGGTCGTCCAAGTAATACCTTACGTGAGTAAGGGTCGATCCCACGGAGATTGTTGGCTTGAAGCAATCTATGGTTATCTTGTAAATCTTAGTCAGGAGATTAATGATAAAAATTACTTTTGTTTATGACAACTAAATAACATGAAATAAAGGTTACTTGTTTTGTAGTAGTGGAGAACAGATTGAGGTTTTGGAGATGCTCTGTCTTCTGAATCTCTGCTTTCCTATTGTCTTCTTCTTCATGCATGCAGATCTCCTTCCATGGCAAGCTGTATGTTGGTGGATCACTGTTGTGAATGGCTACCATCCATCCTCTCAGTGAAAATGGTCCAAATGCACTGTCACCGCATGGCTAATCATCTATCGGTTCTCACTCATGTTGGAATAGAATCCGTTGATTCTTTTGCGTCTGTCACTACACCCAACACTCGTGAGTTTGAAGCTCGTCACAGTCATCCCTTCCCAGATCCTACTCAGAATACCACAGACAAGGTTTAGACTTTCCGGTTCTCAGGAATGGCCGCCAATAATTCTAGCCTATACCACAAAGACTCTAATCATGAACCAGGAGGCTAAGAGATACACACTCAAGCTAGTGCAGATAGAACGGAGGTGGTTGTCAGGCACGCACTCATAGGTGAGAATAATGATGAGTGTCACGGATCATCACATTCATCAGGGTGAAGTGCGAGTGAATATCTTAGAATAGAAACAAGCGTGATTAAATGAAAAACAGTAGTAATTGCATTAATTCATCGAAACACAGTAGAGCTCCTCACCCCCAATCATGGGGTTTAGAGACTCATGCCGTCAGGAATACAATGTGAAGTGTAAAAATGTCATGAGGTACAAAATAAATCTCTAAAAGTTGTTTAAATACTAAACTAGTAACCTAGGTTTACAGAAAATGAGTAAACTATGATAGATAGTGCAGAGATTCACTTTCGGGGCCCACTTGGTGTGTGCTGGGGCTGAGACTTGAGCTTTACACGTGCCTAGGCTGTTTCTGGAGTTAAACGCCAGGTTGTAACCTGTTTTGGGCGTTTAACTCCAACTTGTAACCTGTTTCTGGCGTTTAACGCCAGAATAGAACATTGAGCAAAGTATGGACTATTATATATTGCTGGAAGCCTTGGATGTCTACTTTCCAACACAACTGAGAGCACGCCAATTGGGTTTCTGTAGCTCCAGAAAATCCATTTCGAGTGCAGGGAGTTCAGAATCCAACAGCATCTGCAGTCCTTTTTCAGCCTCTGAATCAGATTTTTGCTCAGGTCCCCCAATTTCAGCCAGAAAATATCTGAAATCACAGAGCAAACTTAAATACCTGAAAATACCTGAAAATATAAAAAAAGTAACTAAAATATACTAAAAACTATGTAAAAACAATGCCAAAAAGCGTATAAATTATCCGCTCATCACAACACCAAACTTAAATTGTTGCTTGTCCCCAAGCAACTGAAAATCAATTAGGATAAAAAGAAGAGAATATACTATAAATTCCAAACTATCAATGAAACTTAGCTCCAATCAGATGAGCGGGACTAGTAGCTTTTTGCCTCTGAATAGTTTTGGCATCTCATTTCATCCTTTGAAGTTCAGAATGATTGGCATCTATAGGAACTTAGAATTTAGATAGTGTTATTGATTCTCCTAGTTCAGTATGTTGATTCTTAAACACAGCTACTTTATGAGTCTTGGCTGTGGCCCTAAGCACTTTGTTTTCCAGTATTACCACCGGATACATAAATGCCACAGACACATAACTGGGTGAACATTTTCAGATTGTGACTCAGCTTTGCTAGAGTTCCCAATTAGAGGTGTCCAGGGTTCTTAAGCACACTCTTTTTGCTTTGGACCTCGACTTTAACCACTCAGTCTCAAGTTTTCACTTGACACCTTCACGCCACAAGCACATGGTTAGGGACAGCTTGGTTTAGCCGCTTAGGCCAGGATTTTATTCCTTTGGGCCCTCCTATCCACTGATGCTCAAAGCCTTGGATCCTATTTACCCTTGCCTTTTATTTTAAAGGGTTAATGGCTTTTTGCTCTTGCCTTTTGGTTTTTAGAGCTTTTGGCTTTTTTTGCTTGCTTTTTCTTTTTCTTCCTTTTTTTTCGCCATTTTTCTTTTCTTTTTTTTCACAAGCTTTTGTATTCACTGCTTTTTCTTGCTTCAAGAATCAATTTTATGATTTTTCAGATTATCACTAACAGTTCTCCTTTTTCATTATTCTTTCAAGAGCCAACAATTTTAACATTTATGAACAACAATATCAAAAGACATATGCACTGTTCAAGCATTCATTCAGAAAACAAAAAGTATTGTCACCACATCAAAATAACTAAACTAATTTCAAGGATGAATTCGAAATTCATGTACTTCTTATTCTTTTGTAATTAAAATATTTTTCATTTAAGAAAGGTGATGGATTCATAGGACATTCATAGCTTTAAGACATAGACATTTAAATACTAATGATCATGTAATAAAGACATCAACATAGATAAACATAGAGCATAGTAAATGAAAAACAGAAAAATAAGACAAGGAGATTAAGGAACGGGTCCACCTTAGTGAGGGTAGCGTCTTCTTCCTCTTGAAGAACCAATGTTGTTCTTGAGCTCTTCTATGTCTCTTCTTTGCCTTTGTTACTCCTCCCTCATATCTCTTTGATCTTTAGTTGCTTCCAATAGTTGTGTGGAGGAAAATGTATCCCTTGAGGCATCTCAGGAATTTCTTGTTGAGGGAATTCCTCATGCTCTTATTGAGGTCCATGAGTGGGCTCTCTTGTGGTGCAGTTAAATGCTCTACTACTGAGTTATGGACACTTGAGATGAATCTCTCCATCTCCCATGACTCGGAGGTGGAAGCTTTTGTCTTTCCTTTCCTCTTTCTAGAGGTTTCTCCGGCCTTAGGTGCCATAAATGGTTATGGAAAAACAAAAAGCAATGCTTTTACCACACCAAACTTAAAAGGTTTGCTCGTCCCCGAGCAAAGGAAGAAAGAAAGAAGGGGAAGAAGAAGAAAATGAGGATATGGAGGGGGAGAGAGAGAGGTGGGGTAGGTGGGGATCCTGTGGGGTCCACAGATCCTGAGTGGTCAAAGATGTATCATCCCTGCTCCTATTTGGCGTGTAAACGCCCTTGCAGTGCAATCCTGGCGTTTAACGCCAGACTGCTGCTTGTTTCTGGCGTTAAACGCCAGTTTTTCTCCCTTTCTTGGCGTTAAACACCAACTTGATGCTCTGTTCTGGCGTTAAACACCAGTCTGGTGCTTGTTTCTGGCATTTAACGCCAGCTTGATGCTTCTTTCTAGCATTAAACGCCAGTCTGATGCTTCTTACTGGCGTTTAAACGCCAGTAAGCTCTTCCTCCAGGGTGAGCTGTTTTAATGCTATTCTTTATTTTGCCTTGATTTTTGTGACTCCACATGATCATCATCCTAAAGAAACCATAAAATAAAAATGGAAAACAGAAAATTAACATAGATAAGTAAACATTGGGTTGCCTCCCAATAAGCGCTTCTTTATTGTCTTTAGCTGGACCTCACTGAGCTTTTAATCTAGTCTCAGCTTTGAGCATTCTTGCTCAACATTGCCTTCAAGATAATGCTTGACTCTCTGTCCATTAACAATGAACTTCTTATTAGAATCAATGTCTTGAAGCTCCACATACCCATATGGTGACACACTTGTAATCACATATGGTCCCCTCCACCGGGATTTTAGTTTCCCGGGGAATAATCTGAGCCTAGAGTTAAACAGCAGAACCTTCTGTCCTGGTTCAAAGACTCTAGATGACAGCTTTCTGTCATGCCACCTTTTTGCTTTCTCTTTGTAAAGCTTGGCATTTTCGAAAGCAGTGAGTCTGAATTCCTCTAGCTCATTCAGCTGGAGCAATCTTTTTTCTCCAGCTAATTTGGCATCAAAGTTTAGGAATTTGGTTACCCAGTAGGCCTTATGCTCCAGTTCCATGGGCAGATGACAGGCTTTACCATACACAAGCTGGTATGGAGAGGTCCCTATAGGAGTCTTGAATGTTGTTCTGTATGCCCACAGAGCGTCATCCAAGCTTCGTGCCCAATCCTTTCTACGAGTACTTACAGTCTGTTCCAGGATTCTTTTTAGTTCTCTATTAGAGACTTCAGCTTGCCCATTTATCTGTGGATGATATGGAGTTGCCACTTTGTGGCTAATTCCATATCGGACCATAGCAGAGTAAAGTTGTTTGTTGCAGAAGTGAGTGCCCCCATCACTGATTAGTGCTCTAGAGACACCAAACCTGCTGAAGATATATTTCTGGAAGAACTTCAACACTGTCTTAGTATCATTGGTGGGTGTTGCAATGGCCTCTACCCATTTGGATACATAGTCGACTTCCACCAGAATATAAGTGTTTGAATATGATGGTGGGAAAGGCCCCATGAAGTCAATACCCCATACGTCAAACAACTCAATCTCTAAGATCCCTTGCTGAGGCATGGCATAACTATGAGGCAGATTACCAGCTCTCTGGCAGTTGTCACAGTTACGCACAAACTCTCGGGAGTCTTTATAGAGAGTGGGCCAGTAGAAGCCACATTGGATGACTTTTGTGGCTGTTCGCTCACCTCCGAAATGTCCTCCATATTCTAATCCATGACAATACCATAGGATCTTCTGTGCTTCTTCTCTAGGAACACACCTACGGATTATTCCGTCTGCACATCTCTTAAATAGATATGGTTCATCCCACAGGTAGTACTTTGCATCAGTAATTAATTTTTTCTTTTGTTGCCTGCTGTACTCCTTGGGTATGAATCTTGCAGCTTTATTGTTTGCAATGTCTGTAAACCATGGTGTTTCCTGAATGGCAAACAATTGCTCATCCAGAAAGGTTTCAGAGATCTTAATAGAGGGAAAGGACGTCCCTTCTACTAGCTCTATCCGGGACAGATGATCAGCCACTTGGTTCTCTGTCCCTTTTCTGTCTCTTATTTCTATATCAAACTCTTGCAGAAGCAACACCCATCTTATGAGCCTGGGTTTGAATCCTGCTTTATGAGTGGATATTTAAGAGCAGTATGGTCAGTGTACACAATCACTTTTGATCCTACTAAGTATGATCTAAACTTGTCAATGGCATAAACCACTACAAGCAATTCTTTTTCTGTGGTTGTGTAATTTTTTTGGGCATCATTTAAAACATGGCTAGCATAATAAATGACATGCAGAAGCTTGTTACGCCTCTGTCCCAGTACTGCACCGATGGCATAGTCACTGGCATCACACATTAGTTCAAATGGTAATGTCCAGTCTGGTGCAGAAATAACTGGTGCTGTGACCAGCTTAGCTTTCAGAGTTTCAAATGCCTGCAGACACTCTGTGTCAAACACAAATGGCATGTCAGCAGCTAGTAGATTGCTCAGAGGATTTGCAATTTTTGAAAAATCCTTTATAAACCTCTTATAGAATCCTGCATGCCCTAGAAAGCTTCTGATTGCCTTAACATTGGCAGATGGTGATAATTTTTCAATTACTTCCACTTTAGCTTGATCCACCTCTATTCCCTTGTTTGAAATTTTATGCCCAAGGACAATTCCTTCAGTCACCATAAAGTGACATTTTTCCCAATTTAAAACTAGGTTAGTCTCTTGGCATCTTTTCAAAATAAGTGCTAAATGGTCAAGGCAGGAGCTGAATGAATCTCTAAATACTGAAAAGTCATCCATGAAGACTTCCAGAAATTTTTCTACCATATTAGAAAAGATAGAGAGCATGCATTTCTGAAAGGTTGCAGGTGCATTTGCACAGACCAAAAGGCATCCTTCTGTAGGCAAACACTCCAGAAGGACATGTGAATGCTGTTTTCTCTTTGTCCTGAGGATCTACTGCAATTTGGTTATAACCTGAATAGCCATCCAAAAAGCAGTAGTATTCATGACCTGTTAGTCTTTCTAGCATCTGGTCTATGAATGGTAAAGGAAAGTGATCCTTCCTGGTGGCTGTATTGAGCTTTCTATAATCAATACACATACGCCACCCTGTAACTGTTCTTGTAGGAACCAGTTCATTTTTTTTCATTATGAACCACTGTCATACCTCCTTTCTTGGGGATAACTTGGACAGGGCTCACCCAGGGGCTATCAGAAATTGGATAAATAATTCCAACCTTCAGTAACTTGGTGACCTCTTTCTGCACCACCTCCTTCATGGCTGGATTTAGCCGCCTCTGTGGTTGAACCACTGGCTTAGCATTGTCCTCCAATAGGATCTTGTGCATGCATCTTGCTGGGCTGATGCCCTTAAGATCACTTATGGACCACCCAAGAGCTGCCTTGTGTGTCCTTAGCACTTGAAGTAGTGCTTTCTCTTCCTGTGGATTTAAAGCAGAGCTTATGATCACCAAAAAAGTGTCACCTTCTCCCAGAAATGTATATTTCAGGGATGATGGTAGTGGTTTGAGCTCTGGTTTAGAAGGTTTCTCCTCTTCCTGAGGAAATTTCAGAGGCTCTTTTATTTCCTCTGATTCCTCCAGATCAGGCTGGACATCTTTAAAGATATCTTCTAGCTCTGATTCGAGACTCTTAGCCATGTTGATCTCCTCTACCAGAGAGTCAATAATATCAACAGGCATACAGTCTTTTGATGTGTCTGGATGCTTCATTACCTCAACAGCATTCAGCTTGAACTCGTCCTCATTGACTCTTAAGGTCACCTCCCCTTTTTGGACATCAATGAGGGTTCGTCCAGTTGCTAGGAAGGGTCTTCCTAGAATGAGAGTTACACTTTTGTCTCCTCCATCTCCAGCACTACAAAGTCAGTGGGAAAGGCAAATGGCACAACCTTGACAATCATGTCCTCAATTATGCCTGATGGATATTTAATGGTGCCATCAGCAAGTTGAAGAAATATCCGGGTTGGTTTGACCTCTTCAGCCAAGCCAAGCTTTCTGATAGTAGATGTAGGGATTAGATTGATACTTGCCCTAAGGTCACATAGAGCTGTCTTGGTACAAGTACCCTCAAGTGTGCATGATATCATAAAGCTTCCGGGATCCTTAAGCTTCTCTGGTAAGCTTGTTTGGATGACTGCACTGCACTCTTCAATGAGAAAAACTTTTTCTGTTTCTCTCCAATCCTTCTTATGACTTAAGATCTCTTTCATGAACTTAGCATAAGAAGGTATTTGCTCAAGTACCTCTGCAAACAGAATCTTTATTTCAAGAGTCCTGAGATAGTCTGCAAAGCGGGCAAATTGTTTATCCTGTTCTGCTTGGCAGAGTTTCTTAGGATAAGGCATTTTGGCTTTATATTCTTCAACCTTAGTTGCTGCAAGTTTATTTCCTACAGAGGCAGGTTGAGAAGCCTTCTTAAGGGAGTTATTATCAGCACTTGCAGGTGTCTGATCCCTCACTAGTGTTTGAACGCCAGAACTGAACATGGAATGGGCGTTTAACACCAGTTTTTCACCCTTTTCTAGCGTTTGAACGCTAGACTTATTCCTCTCTGGGCTCTTACTGTCCTCAGAGGGATTTTGGGTAGCAGGTTGCTCATCCTCTGTCGGCTGTTCTTTTCTTGGCTTTCTGCTGTTTTGAGTTGAGGTATTTAATGTTTTTCCACTTCTTAATTGAACTGCTTGGCACTCCTCTGTTATTTGTTTTGATAACTGCTGTTTTGTCTGATTCAATTTTGATTCCATATCGTTGTTAGAATTTTTGATTTTTTGTAGCATCTCCTTAACTTTTGCTAACTGCCTTGTTATAGAAGATAGTTGCTGATTAATTCAGCAACTTGTTCCTGAGGACTAAAGTCAGTTGATACTCCCTTAGCTTCTTCTTTTATGGAGGACTCATTACTTATGTACAGATGCTGATTTCTAGCAACTATATCAATAAGCTCTTGAGCCTCTTCAATAGTCTTTCTCATGTGTATAGAGCCACCAGCTGAGTGGTCTAGAGATATCTGAGCTTTTTCTGTAAGCCCATAGTAGAAGATGTCTAATTGCACCCACTCTAAAAATAATTCAGAGGGGCATTTCCTTAGCATCCCTCTGTACCTCTCCCAGGCGTTATAAAGGGATTCATCATTCTCTTGTTTAAAGCCTTGGATGTCCAGCCTTAGCTGTGTCATCCTTTTTGGAGGGAAATATTGATTCAGAAATTTGTCTGATAACTGTTTCCATGTTCTTATGCTTGCTGTGGGTTGGTTATTTAACCACCTCTTAGCTTGATCTTTTACAGCAAATGAAAACAGTAACTGCCTGTATACATCCTGATCTACCTCCTTGTCACGCACTGTGTCAGCAATTTGCAAGAACTGCACCAGAAACTCAGTAGGTTCTTCCTGTGGAAGACCGGAATACTGGTAATTTTGCTGCACCATAAAAATGAGCTGAGGATTTAGCTCAAAACTGCTTGCTTTGATGGGAGGTATACATATGCTACTCCCATATGCAGCAGTAGCGGGCTTAGCATATGACCCCAGAGTCCTTCTGGACTGTTCATTTCCACTTAGGTCCATGATGGAGAAAGGGAGATGATGCGGATTGCAAATAAAAGATAATTTTTTTTTTTGAAAACCGAAATTAAAATAAAATAAATGAAAAATTGACTATAATTTTGAAAATTAGAAGAAAAAGAAATAAAAGAAAATTGAAAACTAAATTAATTAATTAAAAAGATTTTTAAAAAAAATGTGGGTGAGGATTTTTGAAAAAATGAAGAGAGAGAAATTGAGTAGGAAGTTTTGAAAAAGATATGTCTTAAAATTAAAGATACTTGTAAGAAAATAAAATAAAATAAAATAAAATAAAAGATATGAAAAAGATTTGATTTTAAGATTTGAGATTAGAAAAGATAAGATAAGTTAGGTAAGAGAAGATAAGGAATTTAAATTAAAAAGTTTTGAAATTTAAATTTTAAATTTGAAAATTTTATTTTGAAATTTTAAATTTTGAATTTTGAATTTTCGGAAAAGTCAACAATATAAGATAAAGGATTTGAAAAAGATTTAAATTTTAAAAAGATTTAATTTTTAAATTTGAAAATTAAATTTTGAATTTTAAATTTTCAAAATTTGAATTTTGAAATTTGAATTTTGAATTTTGGAAGTTGAAATTTGAAATTTGAAATAAGATAAGATAAGTTTTTGAAAAAGATATGATTTTTTTGAAAAAGATTTGAATTTCGAAATTTTTAAAACTAAGATAAGATAAAATAGAAATTTTAAAATAAAAATCTGAAATTCTTATGTAAATTTCAAAAATTACTTAAAATAAAGAGAAAAGATATTTTTTGAATTTAATGAGGAAAGAGAAAAACAATAAAATGACACCAAACTTAGAATTTTTAGATCAAAACAAAGAAAACAAATAAGAAAACTTTGAATGTCATGATGAACACCAAGAACACTTTGAAGATCAAGATGAACACCAAGAACAAATTTTAAAAATTTTTAAGAAAATAGAAACACAAAGGACACCAAACTTAAAAATTTTTATATTTTGGACACTAATAATTCGAAAATGTATAAGATAAACAGCAACAAACACCAAACAGGAAATTTTAAAGATTAATAAAGAAAAAAATAAATTTTTGGAAAATTTTTGAAAAGAAAATAAAAGACTCTGACCCAAAAGACAAAATTTTTCTAATCTAAGCAACAAGATAAACCGTCAGTTGTTCAAATTCGAACAATCCCCGGCAACGGTGCCAAAAACTTGGTGCATGAATTGTAAATCACACTTTTCACAACTCGTACCACTAACCAGTAAGTGCACTGGGTCATCCAAGTAATACCTTACGTGAGTAAGGATCGATCCCACGGAGATTGTTGGCTTGAAGCAATCTATGGTTATCTTGTAAATCTTAGTCAGGAGATTAATGATAAAAATTACTTTTGTTTATGAAAACTAAATAACATGAAATAAAGGTTACTTGTTTTACAGTAGTGGAGAAGAGATTGAGGTTTTGGAGATGCTCTGTCTTCTGAATCTCTGCTTTCCTACTGTCTTCTTCTTCACGCACGCAGATCTCCTTCCATGACAAGCTGTATGTTGGTGGATCACCGTTGTGAATGGCTACCATCCATCCTCTCAGTGAAAATGGTCCAAATGGGCTGTCACCGCACGGCTAATCATCTGTCGATTCTCACTCATGTTGGAATAGAATCTGTTGATTCTTTTGCGTCTGTCACTACGCCCAACACTCGTGAGTTTGAAGCTCGTCACAGTCATCCCTTCCCAAATCCTACTCGGAATACCACAGACAAGGTTTAGACTTTCCGGATCTCAGGAATGGCCGCCAATAATTCTAGCCTATACCACGAAGACTCTTATCATGAACCAGGAGGCTAAGTGATACACACTCAAGCTAGTGCAGATAGAGCGGAGGTGGTTGTCAGGCACACGCTCATAGTTCAGAATGATGATGAGTGTCACGGATCATCACATTCATCAGGGTGAAATGCGAGTGAATATCTTATTATAGAAACAAGCGTGATTGAATGAAAAACAGTAGTAATTGCATTAATTCATCGAAACACAGCAGAGCTCCTCACCCCCAATCATGGGGTTTAGAGACTCATGCCGTCAGGAATACAATGTGAAGTGTAAAAATGTCATGAGGTACAAAATAAATATCTAAAAGTTGTTTAAATACTAAACTAGTAACCTAGGTTTACAGAAAATGAGTAAACTATGATAGATAGTGCAGAAATTTACTTTCGGGGCCCACTTGGTGTGTGCTGGGGCTGAGACTTGAGCTTTACACGTGCCAAGGCTGTTTTTGGAGTTAAACGCCAGGTTGTAACCTGTTTTGGGCGTTTAACTCCAACTTGTAACCTGTTTCTGGCGTTTAACGCCAGAATGGAACATGGAACTGGCGTTAAACGCCAGTTTACGTCATTTATCTTTGAGCAAAGTATGGACTATTATATATTTCTGGAAAGCCCTGAATGTCTACTTTCCAACGCAACTGAGAACGGACCGATTGGGTTTCTGTAGCTCCAGAAAATCCATTTCGAGTGCAGGGAGGTCAGAATCCAACAGCATCTGCAGTCCTTTTTCAGCCTCTGAATCAGATTTTTGCTCAGGTCCCTCAATTTCAGCCAGAAAATACCTGAAATCACAGAAAAACACACAAACTCATAGTAAAGTCCAGAAATGTGAATTTTGAATAAAAACTAATAAAAATATAATAAAAAGTAACTAAAATATACTAAAAACTATGTAAAAACAATGCCAAAAAGCGTATAAATTATCCGCTCATTACACGCCATGCTACCTGGGCATTAAAAAAACCTGGGTGTGCCACTTGAGCTCGAAGGCATGGCACGCCATGGGTGTCATTGAAGGCGAGCATGCCACTTGAGGGATTGAGCGTGGCACGCCAAGCCAGAATTAAGGGAGCACGTGACACGCCACTGAATCGCCAATCACACGCCAGCTGGGAAGTCATGCTTATTGAGTTTCTTTTCCTTCCAAAATGTAATTTTCCTGTTTCACTTTTGTAACTCTTTTATTTTTGCTAGGAGTAGTATAAATACCCCTAAGAAGTACTGAAGAGGGGGTTAAGAAGTTAGAGATAGCAGTTTTAGATTCACTTTTATACTTCATCATCTTCTTTACTTTGAGTACTTTTCTTTGAGCTATGAGTAGCTAAATTCCCTCTCATTGAGAGAGGGAGCTCTGTTGTACTTGATGGATTGATGATAGTAAAATTCTTCTTCACTTCATCTTCTCTTTGATTTGCTAGAAGGAATTTCGTTCTTAATGCTTAGTGTTCAATTATCTTGGGAAAGAGATTGAATGCAAAATGGGTTTCATGGGAACCTTGGGAAAGGAAACATGAAACCATGCTTGAAATCCCTTCTCACAATTGAGTAGGATCTGGGTTTTGGTGTTTGGATATGGTGACATATAATCCTCCCTCTACTTGGACCTATGAAAATGTGTGGTATAATCAGGGACCAAGCATATCTCTCTTCATGAACAATTAGACCAAGGAATTGGCTATTGATCAAGATCTGACAGATTGAGTCACCAAGGGATTGGGGCTCAATCAATCTTGATTGCCAAGAGGTCAATGAGTTGCATGATTGAAGAGGATATAAGCTGAAATTGATCCAAAGAGACAACATCTCCTAATCTCAATGAATTTCCCCATTCTTATCTACCACTTTCTTTATAGCTTATTTTTACATTCTAAAATTCTCCATTCCTATTTACATTCAAGTCGTTTATGATTCTGTACTTTACATTCTGTTATTTCCATTTATGCACTTTATTGCTTTCCTTTACATTTTAGTCATTTACATTTCTGCCATTTATAATTCTGCAAATCACAATCTATCTATTTTGCTTGACTAATTCATCAATTGATTAAAACTGCTCAAATTTGCCAATCTCTGTGGATACAATCCCACTCCACTGTGGGTTATTACTTGACGATAATTTTGGTGCGCTTGCCAAAAGAACTAATTCACCAATTTTTTTGAATGGAGGTGTGAATTGGACTCATCATGCAGCATCCAGACATTCCTGAGGAATGCCTGAGCATTGACTTCATTGATTCCCTGATGGAAGAAGTCAATATGGTCGAAAGCTCCAAGGACAGGCTTGATGATATCCTCAATGATCCTCAGCCTAATTCAGAGGAACCTCTAGAAACCTCTAAGGAAAAGGAGAAGCCTCCTAAGCTTGAGCTTAAGCCATTACCCACCTCCTATCATGTGATCATAAGCTCTACACTAGAGCCACGGGAAGAAGAAGCACTAATCCAAGTGCTTAAAACATATAGGACCACCATTGGGTGGACTATAAGTGACCTTAAGGAAATTAGTCCTGCCCAATGCATGCATAAAATCCTGCTAGAGGATAATGCCAAACCAGTGGTACAACCACAGAGTCGATTGAATCCAGCCATGAAGGAAATAGTGCAGAAAGAGGTCACTAAACTCTATGAGGCTGGGATTATTAATCCCATTTCTGACAGCCCGTGGGTGAGCCCTATCCAGGTTGTTCCTAAGAAGGGAGGAATGACAGTGGTTCGTAATAAAAAGAATGAGCTTATCCCAAAAAGGACAGTTACAGGATGGCGTATGTGCATTGACTACAAAAGACTCAATGACAACACTAGGAAAGATCACTTTCCTTTACCCTTCATTGACCAAATGCTAGAAAGACTAGCAGGTCATGCTTTTTATTGTTTCCTGGATGGTTATTTTGTGTACAATCAAATAGCAGTAGATCCACAGGATCAAGAAAAGACAGCATTCACATGTCCATCTGGTGTGTTCCCTATAGACGAATGCCATTTGGCCAGTGCAATGCGCCTGCCACCTTTTAGAGATGTATACTATCCATCTTCTCTGATATGGTAGAGAAATTCCTTGAAGTATTCATGGATGACTTCTCTATTTATGGAGACTAATTTGACTTCTGTCTTGATCATCTGACCCTGGCCCTGAAAAGATGCAAAGAAACAAACCTAGTTCTAAACTGGGAGAAATGCCACTTCATGGTAATTTAAGGCATTGTTCTTGGGCATCGGATCTCAAGTAAGGGGATAGAGGTGGATCAAGCTAAGGTGGAAGTGATAGAACGCTTGCCTCCACCTACTAGTATCAAGGCAATCAGAAGCTTCCTAGGACATGCAAGATTTTACAGGCGGTTCATAAAGGATTTTTCTAAAAGTGCTAAACCCCTGTGTAATCTCTTAGCCACTGATGTTCCATTCATCTTTGACCAAGAATGCCTGCATGCCTTTAAAGCTCTGAAGGCCAAGCTTGTCACTGCTCCTATCATCTCTGCACCCAACTGGGACTTGCCATTTGAGCTAATGTGTGATGCAAGTGATCATGCAATTGGCACAGTCCTTAGTCAAAGACATGACAAGCTTCTGCATGTCATTTATTATGCTAGTCACGTACTAAATGATGCGCAGAAGAACTATACTACTACAGAAAAGGAGCTACTTGCAGTGGTTTATGCCAGTGACAAGTTCAGATCCTACTTTGTAGGATCTAAGGTCATTATTTATACTGACCGTGCTGCTCTAAAGTATCTACTCACTAAGTAAGACTTATAAGATGGGGTAGTACTCCTGCAAGAGTTTGATATAGAAATTAGATATAGAAAAGGGACAGAAAATTAGGTGGCTTATCACTTCTCCCGGACAGTACCTTGGTTTGCATACATTCCAAACTACAAGGTTATACAGTTCATTCCCAAGGAGTTTACCAGGCAGTAAGCCCAGAAACTTATGCATGATGCAAAATATTACCTATGGGATGAGCCATATCTCTTTAAGAGATGCTCGGATGGAATAATCCGATGCTGTGTGTCTGAGGAAGAGGCACAGAGAATTCTATGGTATTGCCATGGCTCTGACTATGGAGGGCACTTTGGAGGTGAGCGGACAGCCACTAAGGTACTCCAAAGTGGCTTTTACTGGCCTACTCTCTTTAAAGATTCTAGAGAGTTCGTCCGTAACTGTGATAGTTGCCAGAGGGCTAGCAATCTTCCTCATGGTCACAGCATGCCTTAGCAAGGAATCTTAGAGATTGAATTATTTGATGTATGGGGCATAGATTTTATGGGACCATTCCCGCCTTCATAATCAAACACCTACATCCTTGTGGCAGTAGATTATGTGTCTAAATGGGTTGAAGCAATAGCAACGCCCACTAATGACACAAAAGTGGTAATGAAGTTCCTCCAGAAGAACATCTTCAGCAGATTTGGTGTTCCTAGGACACTAATCAATGATGGAGGTACTCATTTCTGCGACAGACAGCTGGATTCTATCTTAAGCCGTTACGGAGTTTTCCATAAAGTGAAAACACATTATCATCCACAAACAAATGGGCAAGATAAAGTCTCAAATAGAGACCTAAAGCGAATCCTAGAGAGGACAGTAAGTGCCTCTAGAAAGGATTGGGCTACAAAGCTTGATGATGCTCTGTGGGCATACAGAACAACTTTCAAAACCCCATTGGAACTTCACCATATCAGTTAGTATATGGGAAGTCATGTCATTTACCAGTGGAACTAGAACACAAAGCCTATTGGGCTACTAGATTCCTCAACCTTGATGCTAAAGCAGCAGGGGAGAAACGGCCGCTCCAACTAAATGAGTTGCATGAATTCCACTTAGAAGCATTTGAAAATGCAAAAACCTATAAGAAAAAGGCAAAGAGGTGGCATGACAAGAAGATAGCTTCCAGAATCTTTGAACCAGGACAAAAAGTCCTGCTCTTCAACTCAAGGCTCAGATTATTCCCTGGGAAGCTCAAATCCCGCTGGAAGGGACTGTATGTGATTACAAGAGTATCACCTTACGGACACATAGAACTTCAAGGTAAAGATCCTGAAAATAGATTCACTATTAATGGACAGAGAGTTAAGCATTACCTTGAAGGAGAAATAGAGCTAGGAGGCTCAACACTGTTACTAAGTTAAGTACAGTGAAGTCTAGCTAAAGACAATAAAGAAGAGCTTGTTGGGAGGCAACCCAACCTTACTCAACCATAGTTATTTTCCTTCATTTTGTTTTTCTTTTCAGTGTCAGAGTCACGATCATGTGCACCATTCAACAGACAACATTCACAGTAGTGAAAATAGAACACTCCAAAAAGAGTGTCAAAGTTGAACGCCAGCCAGGGTATCCCTGCTGGGCGTTCAACACCCGAAGAGGGGAGCATTGCTGGCATTGCACGCCAGCTAGGGAGCAGCCCCTGGGCGTTCAAATGCCAATGCAGAGAAGCATAGAATCTGGAATTCTCTAGCCTCTCAGGACCAAGAAGTCCCACAGAAGCTCCAGCTACCCCACCTTCTTCTTTCCCGTTGATCATATTTGCTCGAGGGCGAGAAAAACTCTTAAGTTTGGTGTTGAAAAAGCTCTTCTTTGTGACTTCTACCACTCTTAAGTACAGAAGAAGAGGATGGAGCAAACTAGAGAGCATACACATGAGCCTGTGCAGCCGCATCAACAAAGACAAAGGAGTGACATAGAAGAGATCAAGCACTACATGGGATCCTCAAGGAGGAGCACTGGCCACCATCATTCAGGTGGATTCGTTCTCTTTATCTTCTTTTTAGTTATTTTTTTATTTTTGTCTGTTTATTTATCTGTTTTCTTGTTCTAGTTGCATGATCATTTGCATTGATGTCTTTAAGTTGTAAAATGTTCCATATATCTCTCACCTTGCTTAAATGAAAATGTTTTTAATTGAAAAGAATTGAGAGATGCATGAATTTCGAGTTTAAAATAAGATTAGTTTAATTAGTTTGATGTGGTGTCATTTGCTTTTATTTTCTGAATGTATGATTAAACAGTGCATATTTGAAATTGTAACTTTAGAATGTTGGCTCTTGAAAGAATAAGGAAAAAGGAAAAGTATTATTGATAATCTGAAAAATCTGAAAATTGAGTCTTGAGGCAAGAAAAAGCAGCAAAAAGAAAAAGCAAAAGCTTGCATGCGAAAAAAAAAAGTAAGTGGTGAAAAATAAAAACAACAAAAAAATAAAAAGCAAGGAGAAAAAGCCAGTAACCCTTGATACCAAAAGGCAAGGGTAAAAAGGGTCCAAGGCTTTGAGCATCAGTGGTTAGGAGAGCCTAAAGGAATAAAATCCTGGCCTAAGCGGCTAAAATAAGTTGTCCCTAACATGTGCTTGTGGCGTGAAGGTGTCAAGTGAAAAGCTTGAGACTGAGCGGTTAAAGTCATGGTCCAAAGCAAAAAGAGTGTGTTTAAGAACTCTGGACACCTCTATCTGGGGACTCTAGCAGAGCTTAGTCACAATCTGAAAAGGTTCACCCAATTAAAGTGTCTGTGGCATGAATGTATCCGGTGGTAATACTGGAAAACAGAGTGCTTACGATCACGGCCAAGACTCAGAAAGCTGTGTTCAAGAATCAAAATAAGCTTAACCAAAAAAGTCAATAATATCATCTGGATTCTAAGTTCCTAAAGATGCCAACACCTCTGAGTTTCAATGGATAGTGAGATCCCAAAATTATTCAGAAGCAAAAAACTACAAAGTCCTGCTCATCTGATTTTAACTAAGCTTCATTTGAAACTTAGAAATTTATTGTGTCTTAATTTTCTTTTCTATCCTATTGTGTTTTTAGTTGCTTGGGGACAAGCAACAGTTTAAGTTTGGTGTTGTCCTGAGTGGATATTTTATACGCTTTTTTACATCAATTTCATATAGTTTTTAGTAGTTTTTATTTAGTTTTTATTGGGTTTTATAAGTTTTAGTGTTAAAATCACATATTTGGATTCTACTATGATTCTTTGTGTTTTTGGATAGTTTCAGGTATTTTCTAGCTGAAATTGAGGAGCTGGAGTAGAAGTCTGATTCAGAGATAGAGAAAGCACTGTAGATGCTGTCCAGATCTGACCTGCTTGCATTCGGAAGAGCTTTTTGGGAGCTACAGAAATCCAAATAGAGCGTTCTTAACGACTATGGAAAGTTGACTTCCAAAGCTTTCCAAAAAAAATATAATATTTTATGCTTTACATGTGATTAGAAGGCCCAAAACGGGCGTCCAATGCCAGCTTCCTGCCCCCTTCCAGGCGTCCTACACCCAAAGAGCAGAGCCCAGCGTCCAAAGGCCCAGAGAGGACCCCCTAGCTGGTATTCCACGCCCAAGAGACCTCATAGCATGTGGATCTCATCAAAGCTCAGCCCAAACACTCACCGAGTGGGCCTTAGAAGTGGATTTTAGCACTAAATAGACTATTTTACCCTTACTAGTCATCTATTTAGTATTTAAAGTATATTTTACATAGATCACGAACATCTTCCCATTATTCAGCATTATTTTCGTTTTATCATTGTATTCCACCTCAGTATGAGTTTCTAAACCTCCTAGGTTGAGGGGAAGAGCTCTGCTGAGTCCTATGAATTTAAAAGTATTTATGTTTCTTCTTCGATCCGTGTTTGATCTATCTCTAAGATGTATCTCCCGATATTCATCGTGGTGAATAGGATGATCTAACCAATTAGCTCTGTTCATCACAATAAGACGAACGTGCCTGACAAACTTCTGTGTCTACTTGGGTTCATATTGCATCTTTCACCGGACAAGGACTAACCAACAGCTATATTTATACATCTCTCAGACAGCTAATTCACGAGCTTCACCCTCCAAATCCAAGACTTCTAATTCCACAATGTTCAATATACATCATCAAATATCCATATCAAGTACAATGTCAACTTGAAATCAACCTTTATACAAACCAATTATCATTATATACAAATCACATGCATCATCAACAAGGACATCAATTCCACCCTCAAAACCAATAACCACATAATCAACACAATCCATTTTAACCAATCAACATCACAAATTCAATTCCTATCCTAGGGTCACTTGCCTAAGTTTTCATATTACATTACATTTTAGATACGAGAAACCGAAACCATACCTTGGCTGATTCCTCGCTCAACCCGGAACACCTCCAATTCAACTTTCCTCAAACTTTCAAGACTCCAACACCTTCCAAACAGATTTTTTAGCCATAAAACTTCATTCCAAGCTTCCATGAGCTCAATCAAGCTCCAAATGATGGCAGGACATCTTGGCTAGTTTCACAAGCCATTTTTAGTTTGTTTTAGAGTAGTTTCATGTATTTCTTAGGTAATAAGTATTTGGATGAGAAATTCATGCATACCTTGATTTAATCAAACATTGTTATTCTGATGCATTTTCATAAAAATTTTGCTATGTTTACTTGTTGATTATGAATGATACAATTTCTTGTGAGATTAGCAAAGCTTTCATGCATTTTGTTTGGTTAATGATAGGTGGAAAGGAAGCTAAGAAAAGGTAAGGCAAAGAAGCAATAAGAAGGCCATGAGAGGAGGCAAAGGGAAGCAACGTTAGAGCCAAAGTTGGTGCTCCAACGATGCTGAAAACATCACTCCCCACAGCCTGAAGGGGTATACTTCCAACAAGAATAACTTGAGCTACAGAGCTTCAAATGAGGTGATTCCAAATACATTGAAAAGTAGAAATCGAGCGCTTTCCAAGCATATATGGCACTACATGGTGGACACTAAAATTGAGGGAGAAAACTGCCCCAAAAAGTGCATAAACGAACATGGTACCAACCTGTAGTAAGGCCAGCTGACCTCTGCACCTTCGATGGAGTATAAGTGGAGCTGTGAAGCTCCAAACTACGTGCTCCCAACGTTATTGGAAAGTAGACATTCAGAAATTTTCAACAATATATAATAGTATGGGGTGGACAATGCGTTTGAGCCTCTAGAATCTGGCATTTTCGACGATGTTGATGTGCCAACGTTGCCTCCAACGTTGCACACCGACGCCAGCGACTCTGTCCCCTTCAAAGGAGCATAACTTGAGTTGTAGATGTTCAATTGAGATGATTCCAGTTGGGTTAGAAAGCTGACATTCAGAGCTTTCCAACCATATATAATAGTTTATAGTGAGTATGAAATTGGCAACATTGACAAGAGGACAAAGTAGCGTCCCAAGACTTGATGTGCAACAAGGGTGTCAACGTTGGAGGTAACGTTGGACATCCAACGTGACCCGCAACGTGGTAAAGAAATGAGCTTTCTGGAGAATCTGGAAAATTGCAGTGATGCACACGCGAGCTACACGCATACGCACAGTTGGAGATTTCTGACAATCCACGCGCAAGCGCAGCTGGCGCGTACGCGTGGATAGGCATCGTTGGACCCCAAACGCTACCTCAAACGTGAAAGCCAACGTGCGCGATCTTGAATTTGAAATTCTTATTTTGAAAAAGCATAACGGTGTGCTCGCGTCTATGGCGCGTACGCGCAAGTTTAACTATTGAGCATCCGCGTGCACGCGTACATGACGCGCACGCGTGGATGTGCATTTTGACCCAAGCGCGCAGACACGCACAGCACGCGTACGCGTGGGTAGCGGAATGTTGGCCCTCCAACGCTGAGTCAAACATCAATGACAGCAAACCAGAAACCATTTTTCAAAGGACGTTTGGCTCAACGTTTAACCAAAAATGTTGACTCCAACTTTAGAGACCAGAATGCACAATTGGCACCTCTCTCCATCCAACTGCTTCAGCCATGGCCCACATCCAATTACTTTATCCAATTGAAGATGAGAAGAGGGTTATAAATAAAAGAATTGTTAAAGATTGAAGAAGCTCTCGGAAGGCCCTGAAGGAGCTATAGGGGTTCATTCCCTGATTTTATTTTCTGCAAATTTTCTTTTAGTTTCTGTTTTCTGCACTTTTCCCTTTTTAGTTTTATGTACTTTCTTTTCTTTTACTTTCTAGCTAGGCTTTATTTTCCTGCATTCTTCTTTGTAAAGTTGAATTGAGCTATGAACAACTAACCCCATTTCATTGGGTTAGGGAGCTCTATTGTAATTCAATGGATCAATAGTAGTTTTCATCTTCTTCTTCTTTCTTTTTTCTTGATTTTTGTTAGAAAACTTTCGGTCTTAATTTAATTGGATAGTTGTCTTGAGAGAGAAGCTATCCATAATTAGATTTCTTCGGAGCCTTGAGAGAGGAATGAAGAATTCATGCTAGAATTTCTTTTTCACATTGGATTAGATTGGGGTTTGGATGGATATAGTGACATGTAATCCTACCAACACTTTGATCTATGAATTTGTGGGTATAGTTAGTGACCGACCTTCAACTCTTCCCATGAGCAATTAAATCAAGACATTGGGTAATTGTTCATGCTTAGAGAGATCGGTGAGACAAGACATTGGGATCCAATCATCTAAGATTGCCAAGCAATGTCATTGAATGCATTGATTGAGGAAGAGATGAAAAAGATTTTATCCGGAGAGTTCAATATCTCCCAAAACCCAATGAATCCCCCATCTCTGATCTTACTTATTCTATTTAATTTTTGCTATTTAATTTCATGCTTAATTCCCCGATCCCATTTTAATTTCTAGCAATTTAAGCTTCTGTCACTTTAATTTCCTGCAATTTAATTTCTGTTCATTTAATTTCTTGCTATTTAAGTTTTCCGCCATTTTACATTTAGCAATCCCAATTTTAATTCCGATTCTGCTCAACTAGTGTGATTCTTCAATTAACATTGCTCAATCTACCAATCCCTGTGGGATTCGACCTCACTCTTTTGTGAGGTTTTACTTGACGACAATCCGGTGCACTTGCCGGAAGGAAATTTGTTGAGGCAAAATGTCGCGTATCAAGTTTATGGTGCCGTTTCCGGGGATTGGTTTTGTATTGACAATGATTAAATTGGAGGATAACCAGATTGAGCAATTTTTCTTTTCTTTTGTTAATAGTTTTTTGTTTTAGTTTGTTACTGCTATTTTCTGCACTTTGAGTTATTTTTCTTTGTTCATTTACTTTTTAGCACACTAACCACTAACTGTTTGTGATATTGCCTCACTATGGAAATTTTAATGTCTTTTGGTGATTATTGTTTGAGACAGGGTATCTTGCAAGAGAGAAGGAAGCATCCATCATATTCTGGTCAATCAAAATTCACGAGAAACTCCCCACCACCACAGATTGATTCAAGTTATTATGCTCATGGTGGGTGGAAGTATCAAGAACAAGAAATGGGGTACTTCTAAGAGCCACAAAATGGTCCATATTTTGGTAAAATTAATCACTACTCAAATTGTGGCTGGGAAGATCATAATCAAAGAGATCTAACTCATTCATACCTCATTCATCAAGAGTCATCACCTCTTAATTATCCAATCTTATCTCCTAGTTTTACATGTCCAAATTCTTCATCATTTGAGTATGCCTCAGTACAAAATTCTTTCCCAGAACCATATAATTTATTCCACCACACACAAAATTCTTTTCACAGTCCACAAAAATCATTTCATTACCCACAAGAGCCATACCACTTTCAGAACACACAACCATAAAACAACCAACTCCATTCACAAGCCAATCACCAACCATCACAATCTCATGTAAATAGACTTGCTGAGGCAGAACTCATCCTTGAAGGATTCAGAAGAAAGAGAGAAGATGATCAACTTACTAGGATAGAACTCCTCCTTGAAAAATTGACAAAGATGACGAAAGAGGAGAAAATAGCAAATGAGGAGTTCATTCAATGGTCTAAAGCATGGAGAAAAGAACAAGACAGTGCCTCCAGAAACATGAAAGCAAATGCAAATTACTTTGAAGGAGATCTTAGCAAGAAAGACGAGGACCAAATAGAGGTCACAGGGGAGGAATCAGAAGAACAAGAAAAAGAGGCACCCATACCAAGTGAGATTCCAATGAAGAAGGAGGAGGTTGTGAGAGTATACAAGCCCAAAGCTCCATACCCACAGAGGCTACTAGGAGTGACAAAGGAACATGGAAACTCACTCCCAAAAGACTCAATGCAACATCATGTAGATGAAAGGGAGGAAGTCAATCAAGGGAGTTCACACTCTAATGAAACAGAGAGTTGCATAGAGGGTGAGTTCAGTGAACTACCAATTCAAGAAGCTCTTGATGAAGAGGATGCTCTAACTATCCAACAATACCTAAGTCTTGAGATCAAAGGTGTAAAGGTAGTAGAAACAAGCACAAAAAGGAGGATTACGACCGAGAAACAAAGGATCATATCCATGAAAAAGAGAAAGTCAAAGAACAATCCAACTGCTGACCCAACAAGCAAGTTCACTCAAGCCAAGCACAAAAGAAAGCTTGTTGGGAAGAGTCACTCAATGCAAGGGGCATTAACTGGCTCCTTTTTCCACTGGAGGTCATTCCTCTTAACAAACTGGAAGAAGAGGAAGAAATTCATGACCAAAGTGTCAAGCTAATGACATTAAAAGAGCGCTTGTTGGGAGGCAACCCAACCAAAGGTAGTTTTCTTTTCCTAGTTAATTCAATAAAAAAGTTAAGTAGATTCTCTGTATTGCAAGGAGCTAAGTTTGGTGTTCCATACCAAAACAATTCAAAGGGTGAATGTAAGATTCTAAGTTTGGTGTTCTACCAAAAATTTCATTAAAAGCACATTTCAACCCTTGGTATTAATAGTCACTAGCTCCAACCAATCAGGGAAACTACTTAACAGTAGTTTAATTTCTAGTTCATAGTTTGTTTTTCTAGTTCATAGTTGTTTTCTTAATAAAAGCACATGAGGTTCTCTGCATGTATTCAATCTGCTGCATTAGGTAAGGAATTAAGTTTGGTGTTCACACACCAAATTCAGTTTAGAAATTCACAAGCATACATGCATGCTAACTGTTTTTCAAGTACTTGGGGAACAAGCAACTTCCAATCATTCTACAGGTATTCAATCAATCTCTTGGAATGACTATACACCATCATCCAAGGAGACAAAGAAGGATGCAACAGCTATGGATGATGATGACAAGGAAGAAACAAGAAGACACCAAGAAGTTGTATTGTACTTAACTGTCTCTGATTTGTAAGGCTTAAATTGGAAGTATGATTGTATCCTGTTTTCATAAACCTTTACATTTTGTTTGTCTTTGTTTATTGTCATTTTGGGGCTGCTAGTCTAAGTGCCTACTTCATTGTCATCCTGCTTGAATTGTATGCTGTGTCCTTGAGCTCAATAAAAGAGTTTATGAGAATTTGCTGTGAAAGACAAGAGTGAAATCCAATGTGCAGAATTAAGTCCTAGTGTTGTGGTGGTATTTGTTAGCTAGGTTGGTTCAAGGCTAAGATATCTCTTGAATTATGAGCTTGAAGTACATTCTATGAGACTTAAATGAATTAATAAAGATCCTAAAAAGAGAAAAAGAGAAAGAAAAAGAAAGGAAAGAGCACAAATTAAAGCTGGGCACCACTGGTTTGAACCTTGAGGCATGTGTCTATGGTGTTTTTGTGGAAGGATCTGCTTGGATGAGTAAGTTCTTAAGAGTGTTTTATCACTTGATAACTTGGGTTAACTAACTCAGGATTGTCAACTGAAAGTCCACTATCAATAGCAACCTTGTCACAAAACATTTAGCAACCCAAAGAGGTGCTGGACACCAAGGTCTAACGAATGAAAATAACAAACCATGTGCTTGTGGTGTGTATGTGCTGAGGAGAGACTTGGATAATTAAGTCCTTAGGGGTGTTTCAACACCTAGCACCTTGAACCAACTGGTTCGGGAGTGTTGGCTGAAAGCCTATCCTAAAGAGTTGTCTCAACACAGAACACTTAGCTATAGAAAGCAATAAGCTCTAAAGAAGAAAAAAAAACAAAAACAGAGAAGTTAAGGATCAAGAATAAGAGTCTCATAGAAAGGCAATAGAGTGAGAGTTCAAGAGCATATGAGAGCCTAGAAACCAGTATGAACATGAACCTAAGTTGCCATGCATGAAACTCCATGAACCAAGGATTTGAATTCTCTGAATAAGGACTTGTATCTCTTGTATTTTCATGTTTTATCACTTGCTTGAGGACAAGCAAGATTTAAGTTTGGTGTTGTGATGTCAGGGCATCTTGGCTAGTTTCACAAGCCATTTTTAGCTTGTTTTAGAGTAGTTTCAGGCATTTCTTAGGTAATAAGTAAGTATTTAGATGAGAAATTCATGCATGCCTTTATTTAATCAAACATTCTTATTCTGATGCATTTTCATAAGAATTTTTCTATGTTTACTTGTTGATTATGAATGATGCAATTTCTTGTGAGATTAGCAAAGCTTTCATGCATTTTGTTTGGTTAATAATAGGTAGAAAGGAAGCTAAGAAAAGGTAAGGCAAAGAAGCAACAAGAAGGCCATGAGAGGAGGCAAAGGGAAGCAACGTTGGAGCCAAAGTTGGTGCTCCAACGTTGCTAGAAACGTCACTCCCCACAACCTGAAGGGGTATACTTCCAACAAGAATAACTTGAGCTACAGAGCTCCAAATGAGGTGATTCCAAAAGCATTGGAAAGTAAGAATCGAAAGCTTTCCAAGCATAAATGCCACTACATGGTGGACACTAAAATTGAGGGAAAAAACTGCCCCGAAAAGTGCATAAACGAACATGGTACCAACCTGTAGTAAGGCCAGCTGACCTCTGCACTTTCGATGGAGTATAACTCGAGCTGTGAAGCTCCAAACTATGCGCTCCCAACGGCATTAGAAAGTAGACATTCAGAGCTTTCCAAAAATATATAATAGTATGGGGTGGACAATGTGTTTGAGCCTCCAGAATCTGGTGTTTTCGACCACGTTGGTGTGCCAACGTTGCCTCCAACATTGCAAACCGATGCCAGCGACCCTGTCCCCTTCAAAGGAGTATAACTTGAGTTGTAGATGTCCAATTGAGGTGATTCGAGTTGGGTTAGAAAGCTGATATTCAGAGCTTTCCAATCATATATAATATTCTATAGTGGGCATGAAATTGGCATTATTGACAAGAGGACAAAGTAGCGTCCCAAGACTTGATGTGCAACAAGGGTGTCAACGTTGGAGGTAACGTTGGACATCCAACGTTACCCCCAACGTGCTAAAGAAATGAGCTTTCTGGAGATTCTGGAAAATTGCAGTGACCCGTGTAGCTCACGCGGTTGGAGATTTCTGACAATCCACGCGCACGCGCAGCTGGCGCGTATGCGTGGATACGCAACGTGCGCGATCTTGAATTTGAAATTCTGATTTTGAAAAAGCATAACGGCGCACTCGCGTCTATGGCACTTACGCGCAAGTTTAACTTTTGATCATCCGCGTGCACGCGTACATGATGCGCACACGTGGATGTGCATTTTGACCCAAGCACGCAGACGTGCACAGCACGCGTACGCGTGGGTAGCGGAACGTTGGCTCTGCAACGCTGAGTCAAACATCAATGACAGCAAACCAGAAACCATTTTTCAAAGGACGTTTGGCTCAACGTTTAACCAAAAACGTTGACTCCAACTTTAGAGACCAGAATGCACAATTGGCACCTCTCTTCATCCAACTGCTTCAGCCACAGCCCACATCCAATTACTTGATCCAATTGAAGATGAGAAGAGGGTTATAAATAGAAGAATTGTTGAAGATTGAAGGAGCTCTCGGAAGGCCCTGAAGGGGCTCTGGGTGTTCATTCCCTGATTTCATTTTCTGCAAATTTTCTTTTAGTTTCTATTTTCTGCACTTTTCCCTTTTTAGTTTTATGTACTTTCTTTTCTTTTACTTTCTAGCTAGGCTTTATTTTCCTGCATTCTTCTTTGTAAAGTTGAATTGAGCTATGAACAACTAACCCCATTTCATTGGGTTAGGGAGCTCTATTGTAATTCAATGGATCAATAGTAGTTTTCATCTTCTTCTTCTTTCTTTTCTCTTGATTTTTGTTAGAAAGCTTTCGGTCTTAATTCAATTGGATAGTTGTCTTGAGAGAGAAGCTATCCATAATTGGAATTCTTCGGAGCCTTGCGAGAGGAATGAAGAATTCATGCTAGAATTGCTTTCTCACATTGGATTAGATTGGGGTTTGGATGGATATAGTGACATGTAATCCTACCAACACTTTGATCTATGAATTTGTGTGGTATAGTCAGTGACCGACATTCAACTCTTCCCATGAGCAATTAAATCAAGACATTGGGCAATTGTTCATGCTTAGAGAGATCGGTGAGCCAAGACATTAGGATCCGATCATCTAAGATTTCCAAGCAATGTCAATAAATGCATTGATTGGGGAAGAGATGAAAATGATTTGATCCGGAGAGTTCAATATCTCCCAAAATCCAATGAATCCCCCATCTCTGATCTTACCCATTCTATTTACTTTTTGCTATTTAATTTCATGCTTAATTCCCCGATCCCATTTTAATTTCCAGCAATTTAAGCTTCTGTCACTTTAATTTCCTGCAATTTAAATTCTGTTCATTTAAGTTCTTGCAATTTAAGTTTCTCGCCATTTTACATTCAGCAATCCCAATTTCAATTCCGATTCCGCTCAACTAGTGTGATTCTTCAATTAACATTGTTCGATCTACTAATCCTTGTGGGATTCGACCTCACTCTTTTGTGAGTTTTTACTTGACGACAATCCGGTGCATTTGCCGGAAGAAAATTTGTTAAGATGCAAAATTTCGCACATCACCTAACACACATCGTAGACACCCACACATACAAAGTCAATACTAATCACATATACTCAACAAATTCACTATGGATTAACGATTCTTACCATACCCAAGGATCAAAGAGGCAAGATTAAGCATTTTTCTCAAGCTAATTGGATCCTATAACATCAAAGAACTCAAAATCTCAACCCTTTTTCTCAAGATTTTTGAAATCAAGGGCTAGAAAACTAAAAGGAAAACGTGACTTATCTCTTGAATAATGTTATGGGCTTTTTAGAGCTCGACGCCGCGATCGTGTAGCCACAAACGGTGCGGCGATTGGAGCTCGAAGTAACAAGATATGGTGATTTTGAAGTTTCACCAATGGTTTGCTCCTTCTTCCTCCACCCTTCAATGTTTCCCAGCGTGTCTAGCTTATGGAAAGGCGAAGAAGAGTTATGCTCTTTTGTTTTAATGAGTTTGGGTTGGACCAAGGGCCCAATACGGGCCCAGTTAGCCCGATTTGGCCCGTTCAGTCCAATCTTGGGCCAAATTCTTTATAATTAGTGCTAAAATTCTCGCTTTAATTTTTCTATTATATTAAACCATAAAATTTCATTTTCTAATTTTCTAGAATAAATTTTAATTTATGGATTAATTCGTCATAATTAACCGGGTTTTCATTATACACTTTACCAAACTTTAGGTAAAAGGTGAAGACTCACATTTGAAATTGACAACTGAGAATTGTTAAATGATTTGATATATTTGATTAAATTATCAACGAATGATTTTTAACTTTTAACTTCACATGAAGACAACTACATGTGAGTTTTTACCAACAACTAATAAAATTACTAAATTATATTTGGCTTGTTAATCATTAAAACTTTTGGAATAATTTAAAGCTAACAAATCTAATCCAAATTCTCTAAAATTATGTTGTTCTTCTTTTCTTTTTTTTTTCTCTTATTTGTTCTTCTTTTCTTTCTTTCTCTTTTCTTATTTTCTAATATACTTTTTTTTTCTCTTCTCTTTTTCTTCTAAGAACATTTTTCTTTCCCTTCTTCTTCTCTCCTATTCTCATATTTTTTCTTTTATTTTTCTATGGTTAATTTTTCCCTTTTTTTTGTCTCATATTTTCAAAAAAATTTTTCCTTTCAAATGTTCAACTCTTTTAATTTTTTTATTTTGTTGAAATTCGCCATTAAAAGAGTATTTTAATCAAATAAGTTAATTTTTAAATTGAATTATACAAAAAAAATAACACAAAATTTAGTTGAATAACATGAAAGTTATTTTAATTCTACAAATAATTAGTTGAATAACACAAAAGAAAACTCAAATGGAATAACCTATTAAGAATTTCACAAATGGAATCGCAATTAGTTTGCTACAGGTGTCTTTGGTTTGGTTTTGTATCAAAGAAAAGAGAAATATGTTTGAATTTTTTTTGTATGTTTGGCGATCTTTTTATCATCTGAACGTATTTAATCCAGGTTTATTAATTTTATCCTTCATTATTCATATATTTATTGTTTTATAATTTTTTTTTAATATTTTTTCATGCATATTAATAATTTTTATAAAACTCTTATTATTTTTTGTTTATATGAAGCTTTTTTTACTGTTATCGTTATTTTTTTGTATGGAATATTTTTTTGTTGTGTATTATGATTTTATTAATTCTATTAGAATACAAAATACTGAGAATACTAAAAAAATATTAAAATTTATTTAAATTCATGTCTTCTTTTACAATTTTTCATCTAAAAGTGATTTTAAATAATGTAATTCAAACAATATTTAGTTTTCTATAATCCACTTTAAATAAAAATTACCAAACATATACCACATTAATACCAACTCACTTTTAATCAAAATTAATTTTTAAACTTAATTTTATACAAATTTCCATTTACAAACAGTAATTCAAACACACACTACATTTTCTAACATATGTGACAAGTTGAAAAATTACTCACAACAAACTTTCTATTTATTGGAGAAGTTTCTAATACTGCATTTCCTCCAAGGCAGAACGGTTCTTACCTCCAACATTTGCAATTTTGCAGTATACTACAGCCTTTGGTCTACTAATAATAACGGCATTCAATATGCAAACATTGCAAAGTTACATCCAAATTTAAAATTAAAATGGAAACATTAGCATCAAGTAATAGGCCATATTTACAAATATTCATGTCTCGAACCAGAGGATTTTATTCATCCGGCATTGTGTTCATTGCAAGGCCTTTAATCACATGTCGGCATTGAAACCTACCAGGGAAAAAAGATGAAAGTGTATAAATATAGTAGGGGAAGAAATACAACAGAAGATATCACGAAGAGAGGAAGCTGTACTATGAATCCCAGCTACAATTGAAGCGGTTGCAGCCCTAAACGGCTATAAAACCAAATAACTTCTTTATATCACACATCACATCTGTACCTAAATCCATCTTTTGCCACCTTTGAACGGCTTTTTTATTTATATAAATATTAAAATTTTTAATTCCCTAAATATTTATAAAAGTTTTGCGAAAGTACACATTACCAATTCATGGAATTAACACATTTTTCATATTTATATCAATAAAAACTTAAAAAGTCACCTTTAAACCATGAAAAAAAATCATAGTTGGGAAAAATATAAAAATATATTGTAATCAAAACTAATAAGTATTAGCTAAAGAAATAGTTCAATAAGCAAAAACAACATTTACAATTTACCAATTTAAGTATCAAATCTATACATATTACGATGAAAATTGCCTTGTATATCCAGCATTTTTTTCAATTCTTTATTTTTTGTATCTATAGATATATATTTTACCATTACTATTAAATCTCACCGGAGATTGTGAGTGAACCGTATCCATACAAGCTTTCAAAAGTAATTCCAAAATAACTATTGTGGGGTTTGGGGAATCAATCAATCAAACCGGGTACCTTTAGGTTATGATGCTTGCTTACGCAACCCTTACAACCATTAGACTATGGTTGATTTTATGTTTTTGTATCAAATAAAGAGTATACACTTATATCTAAAAGCATATGTATTACATGATATATAATAATCTATACCTATTTGTACAATATCATCAATTTATAACTTCAAATTTATTAATAAAAATGAGGCTTGACGAGCACGAAGTGGTAGACAAGGTGCTAGTATTAACAAATATAAAGAATCAATCTATACCCAGTTTGGTAATTATATCACTTAAAAATAGTACATTTCGAACACAATAGATTATCTTAAAATTACTTTTTAGATAAAGTATTTAAAACAAACTGACTACTGCATAATCGATTTTTTTAAAAGCAATTATACAAATAAGTGATTAAAGAAAGGAGTTCAATATTTTAGCAGTTCCAAACATATCTATTACCTCCGTATATGCATGTTTGTGTCTCTAAAACACTAATCAAATTAGCATAAGGGCCTGTTTGATTAGCAGAATATTTTTCCGTTTCATACTCTAAACAAGAAAAAAAATTGAAAAACAATAAAATCTAAAAAGATAAAGTATTATTTTGGTCCTCAATGTTTGGGTCAAATCCTAATTTGGTCCCTACCATTTTAAACATTCTATTTCTGTCCCAAAAAGTTTCAAACAGGTTAAATTTGACACTAATAGTTAACAAAATGAGTGACACGGGCATTAATAACATTACTAATTAAGTCATATTCTTCCATGTGTTAGTAAAACATAACCAAAATCTTCTTGTGACACTTCTCAATTTTCTTTTTGTACAAAACTCCAAATTCTAACTATCAATCATCAACGCTTCAAAATAAAAGGAAAAACTTTTAAGTTAGTAATTGTTGGAGGATCGATTTTACTTACAAACTGAAATCGAATGCTATTGGCTCTTCAATATAAGAATTTTGTTTGTGTCAAATTTAATGGTGGGACAACATTGGACTCACTTAAAACATTTTTGGGATTGAAATAGAACTTTTGAAAGTTTTTGGGACTGAAATATGATGTTTGAAATATTAGAGACCAAATTAGAATTCGACCCAAACGTTAGGGACCAAAATAATACTTTACTCAATCTAGAAAGAAAAACATATAAAACATTGAAAATAAAATTGAAAAGAAAAAAAATTCAAACAGTACCTTATATTTTCCATATAGGCTTGGCATATGAAATCATAATATACTAAAAAGTAGAGAGCAAGAAACCAGATGCTATTTAATTATGGGGATTATATTGAGCAGCACAGGAAATTTAAGGTTCCATGGTTTACTAGCATATAAACAAGCAAATCGTAGGCAGCAGGCACATATAAAAGGCAAACCACCCAAATGAAGTTATAAACAAGATACATTATATATTAGATGTGGTTATACCAGATCATATCTTCTGAAGGAGCAGGTACTTCCTCTACCTGGTTGCGGCACTTAACCAATAGCTTCAAAGGCACAACCTAGAGTGAAAATACAGTTCAGTAGCTAGCAATACACAAGAAGTAAAACAGCCATTGCCTTCAACTCCCAAATAAGAAAACCAATAAAATTGTTTTGGTGTATTACTAGTAAAACAATATGCAAGCAAGATTGAAAGCACAAAACCAAATTCACTACCATGTAAACCTGAATCATACTTACGTATTAAGATGTATAAAAGGATATATGTTTTTACTGCATAAGCATGCTATATCAAAATTAGTTTTTTCCTAAAAAAGAAAAGAAAAAGAAAGAAGTAAGTTCAGTTGTCTCTGTGAGACCACATCATGGAATCAAACATTGATGCTTGTACCGGTTAGGCCACCTACATTACACTCTTTGGGCGAGCCCCTTATGTGACCCTATGAATTATGGGATGCTTTGCACCGGGATGCCCTATTGTTTCGG
The DNA here is from genome assembly GCF_003086295.3 of Arachis hypogaea. Lineage (NCBI taxonomy): Eukaryota > Viridiplantae > Streptophyta > Magnoliopsida > Fabales > Fabaceae > Arachis > Arachis hypogaea. The sequence continues at coordinate 51,766,306 of NC_092049.1, forward strand.
TTTCAAAGGGAAACAAGTCAACTGCCAGTCTGCCAAAAGCATCATCAATCAAATCCATAGCTTGAAAGGGAAGCGAGTTTGCCAATTTCTAAGTTGAACTATTTTCTAAAAGAGATAATATTAACAAAGAACTCTCCATAGCTAAGACAATTCCATACCCAAAAAACTGACAAAGGAATTGATGATGTAATGATGTTCACTAATCCGACCACTAGAATTATTAAAGGAAACAACTAATTTCTATTATATGAAATAGAATATTAGGTACAAGGCATATTTGAATAAAGGAAGCTAGAGCACCAAACAGAGAGCATTGCCTTATGCTTTAACAAATAAGTAAAGCACAAGCATCACTAACAAACATTGAAAAAAGCAGTATGATACCATCATTCACCTGAAACATTGAAACAATAACACCATAGATGCAGTATGTCATGGTTTACCTGTTTGTGATACCTAAAATCACGTTTTGGCAGAAAATGCAGAGGCTGATTGAATGAAGAAGGGGCCTTAAACAGCAGAAACAATTTGAGAGGACCTGCACAAAAGCAGGTAAAGCACAACCATTATGACACCTGATGGTAGAGCAAAGAAAATAAACAAGGAGATAATATAAAGAAAACTCGGATTTAACAATTAACAATTGTCAGTAAGCAATGTCAATGATAAGTACTACCGGGATAGTTGACAGACCCAGCACCCTTTGATATCAATGCCCGGATTGCCTGTAAAGTAAAAACACAACACATAACCTTACACTCTCTTTCCCCTCACAAAGCATAATGCATCATAATTCTCAATATGAACAGCATAAGGAACCTTTCTCGACAGCCCTTCTGCCAGTTTACTTCTCCCGAAATCATCTGAATCTGTTGTACGTGCAGCTCCGTGTGAGAAGTTCAAGACATAGATGTGCAGGGGCCGAAGAGGACTAGCTCCAAGAGCCAATACAAGCCTCTCCATGGTGGGGACTTGGCTGATCATCACTTTGATGGCAGTTTGCACTTTCAAGAGTGTGTTCATGAACTTATCCATTCTCCTGATTCCCATCTTAATGTCCCTCATTTTGCTCACTTGCTGTCTTCGAAATGATGTTTTCGCTGTGGTTCCTATAGCCAACTCCTGAGACCAACAATCAAAATCTGGGAAATTAGGATAAGGGATTTAGAATGGAGCAGTGGAATTAGCGGTTGATTATGATAGAAAAATGGAAATATCTATGTGTTTGTATGAATATCACCAAAAAAATGGGAATGTAAAATGGAAATATGGTAAATGTATGAATGTGAATATTTGATTGAGAAGTAAGAAGAATTATTAATCAAAATTAACAATTACAGAAGGAAAAAAAAAAAAAACACACACACACACACTCTCTCACTCTCTCAGATAAGCGAAACATCTCAATTCACTTTTGAAATAATCCATTATAATAGTTTCTACCCGTATTTATACTATTTTCACTCGCAACTAATACTATTCTACCAGGTATAACAAAATGCATTCGAATCATAATTTGAACATACCAGCTCTTTATACTCGGAATGCAATGCATCAAATTCAGCGCTCATATCCTGCACCGTGCTGCACAAACGAAATGGCCTTCAGAGCTCAAACTTTTGTATTTCTCGAAAATGAGCAGATATATGAATAAGAATTTTGGGTGCACAATCCCGAAAAAATGAAACTGAAATTATTGCAGTAATCATTCTAATTAATAATTTCTATGCAACTGAAGGAATTAACAGCAGAACGTGCGAAATTATGGGAAAATGAAACAAAAAAAAAATTGAAAAAAGAGAAATTGCGTAGGAGATGGAATGAAAACGATGTGATTGAAAATTGAGGGCCATTACGAGGGGATTTGGAGATGCATGTAAAGGAGGAAGGAAACGACGTCGTTAACGGTGTGAAAGATCGTTGAACCATCCAACGCGTCTGATGCTATGTTGATTACACTGTAGTCCACTTCCGGTTCCGGTTCAGAGCTAACGTTGCCTTCCATTTCCGCACTGCAGTGCTCTTGCGCCTCCCTTTCCCTCTCTTCAAATTCAAAACTTTTATCTGGAAAGGACAACGAGATCCCCAAGAAAAAAAACACCCAATCCAGCCTGATAATTTTTTTTGGGATTGATTAGCCCCTGTGCCAAAAAAAAATAACATTGATTTTTTTTGGCATAGGGGCCTCGTTGTCCTTTCGAGGTAATTGTAGGGGCCGGGTTGTTTTTTTTTTTTGTCAGGGGTTGAGTTGGAGTTTTTTTTTGTCAGGGGCCTCGTTGTCTTTTGAGGTAATTGTCAGGGGCTGATTTGGGTTTTTCTCTTTCATACAGAAAATTTGAAAAGGTTTTTTTAGTATTAGGGTTGGTAAAGGGTAACATAGACTTGGACTCTACCTAATTCTACTTTACCCTAATTTTAACTACTGAGTTGAAAATATTCTTAAATGTCAAAATTTTAATTATACTCACACTCTAAAGTTCTGAATCATATTCTATTCATTTTTACTCACAAAAAAATAGAATAAATTATCATTTGTACCCATAAAAGATATAGACGCTGACAAATATACCCATATAAAAATAAAACGACAATTGTAACTATGGAAGATGGCTTCCGTGTACCAATAGTATCCTAACGGACTAATTGTGTAACCAACGTCAGGGTATTCTTGGCACATAGAGGCTATCTTTTGTGGTTACAATTGTCATTTTATTCTTATATGAATACATTTGTCAGCGTGTGTATCTTTCATGGGTACAAATGGTAATTTATTTCAAAAAAATAAAAATTTTTAAGTAAATATAAAATTCAACCATTCCAAATTTTATACATATTAATAAAATAGAAAACAAAAAAATTAAGTTCAAATTAAAATTAAGA